>NC_046199.1:7435962-7738993 GCF_011004875.1 Balearica regulorum gibbericeps
AAAGCCAGTCAAATTCACCAGGGAAAAGGACAGGAACTTTATTAAAAATTATGCTGATAAAGTAAGTGGGAAATGGGCTCTTGGGCTGAGCAAGGTGAGGCTAAGGATCTTAATGCACTCTGTAAGACTTCTTCAGGCTCCCTTTCATGATCTGCATTACCCCCAGAAGGAAAGCTTACTAGTTGAGGTCTCTGCTTCTGAATTTGACTTCCTTATGCCTATTTACCTTATTTTTCTTGTTTTCCTCTTCCTCCTATGTAGAAGAAGTAGCCTCTGAAACAGAACAATATCTCCTAAAACTTGAGGTGTGACCACACAGCTCCGCATACCTTGTTAGTGAGAGAGGGGAGACATGCGCCAACTGCCTCTTTCTTCGATTTCTGTAATTTTCTCCAGCATAAAATATTGCTTGGAAAGCAACCCGTTATTGCTGCTATCTATGGTGTGTTGGCTCCATTTGTTTCTTTTTGGTTCCTGTCCCTGTGTCATATATTCAACTCTTAAGTCTGAAACAGGTTTCTGGTTCAGGAGCTGCTGAACCAGTAGCAGCTCTTTACATGTCTTGCAAGTGAAGTGGAAATTAAACCACTGTTAAAACTAGAGGCTTGTCCTTGTCTTGTAATAATGTTCGGACTACTAGACTTTGAGGACTTTGGGAATTTGACAGGGTGATTTTGGCTAAGAACCAAAACCTAACATATCTCAACATGCAATAACGGGACAAAACAGACGTTCAGTTTTCACCGCCCAGGAAGCCACAAACAAAACTGTTGTTGAATCTCTCCTTTGGCATGTTTCTTTCTATTGCTACAAAGAGAATCATAGTATCTTGATCAGAGGCATGGATAAAGGGATTTAACTCTTAAGTTTTTCTCTTCTTTCTTGGAAACCTACTGAACCCTTTCAGGTGTGTGGATTTGATCTCTTCAGTCGATTCTTTCAGTGAATGGAGTCTCCCCAGTGTAAGCCCCTGGAAAGACAGGAAAATGAAGAGTTCCCATTTTAAAGATAGCTGAGAGCACTGACAAGCTGAGTGTATCATAAAGGCAAGAGGCATTTATGAGTAGAGTAAGGTGATTAGGTAAGGCTGGCTGGCTGTCCAGAGCTTCCTCGTTCTCACTGCTGGATGTGCAACAACTGCACTTGATGTGCAACACAAACACCACAGAAATAATAAAAGTTGTAGCCAGTTTTGGTATTCTGAATAAGTGTCAGAACATACAAAGCTGAGTTTAATAATCTGAGGGGAAACTCAGGACCTGCCTCTGTTTCAGGGTCAAGGGAAATTTTAGATGCACAATTGGAGGAATCAAGGCAGCGATGCATTTTCCTGGCTCCAGTTTTTGTCTCTCTTTTTGCAGAGGAGGGGAAGGCGATCTAGTTCTTTAGTTCATGCCCTATAAAGACAGCATGGAGTTTGCCCACAGCAGAAAAGAGCTCTTTTAATTGTCCCTTGTCCCACAAAACAAAAAAGGATTTGACCATCACATACAGTTTTCTTTTTACTTTCTCAAACTTCTTGAGGTTCAAAAGGTTCTGCTTAATGCAATAGCCCAAGTATTTTTAATGGCCTAACAGAAATGTCTCCTGTTCAGATACCTTTCCACCTTCCCAACCCAAAAGGAGTGCTCTGAATCCTGTCTCAGAGAAGACACATCTGGGCAGCATTTTCTGAACAGCTTGATTTCAGCTCAGACACAGAGCATACAGCGGTACCACACACGCAGATCAGTAATGCTAAAATGACAACATGGATTAGATGATACAACACACAAAGTTGAACAAATTATATTAAGACTTTTATCTTAATGCAGGGTACACGTGCTTAGTTAAAAATACAGAAATATGAAGAAAAATATAACACTATCAGTACACTAGAATCCCTTGAACTTAACTGGAAATCCCCTCTCAAATATTCTGTACATTTTCTCCTTTTACAAAACACTTGAAAATGTCAGTCCTATAAACTGATATAAAAATATCATCTCTGGAACATGGTCCTAAAACCATGAGAAGTTCTGTTTCATGCAAAAACATACTATACAACTTGTGTAATTTCAGAATTGCCCCCCTGCCCAGAGGAGGTAATTGATCTTAGATGCAAAATGAGCTGTAAATGCAGCAAGGCTACAACAATCTTACTTAAGCTCCTACAGCTGATCATCAATTAACTTTTAAAAGCCTTTTGAATCTGGCCTAACCAATGGTCAGAGTACTGTGGCTGTTCCTACCCTTTGTAAAAAGGGCAAAAATAAAGGCCTTTCAAAAGTTCTCTATCCTCTTCAATGAGTTATTTGTTTGTTCTATGGCTTGTACTAGTGCAGTGATCATCATCTTGTGGTCTTAGCTCATCTGGAGACATCTGTGAAAGGTTAACTACGGAAAGCAAACCTATTGTTCTAAGATAATCAGGTCCTTTGTCTTGAATTCAGCACTGAGGCCAGTGTAGGCTTCAGAATACACAGGCGTAACCACTGATTGGGGTCCTGGTACCAACAAATCCTTCTTCTGGTACACTTGATTGCAACAGTGCATCAGAGCCTAATTCTCAGGGTGTACATGCTTACAATGAGAAGGGCCTTAAATGAACAGGGTTATTTTCATGCCAAACTGTATGATAACAGAATTATCAACTTTTTTTTACAAACAAAAAGGTGCTAATCTGAAATCCAACTTGCCTATCTTCTTGCCAAGACCATATTTTTAAAACATTTTTACCTAACATTTACTTATGTTCTGAATTCTGATAATGCTTCAAATGCAGGAGTAGGAACTGCTGAAGATAAGGGAGTCTGAAGAAACTTCACATGTAAATATGAGTTTGTGCTTTTTCCCTAATGAAAACAGATCTGTTAAATTGGGTTCCTTGATGGTATTAATGCATAGTCCTTCTGAATCCTGAAATGAGGCATGGCCAGTACATCAAAAATACACTCAGTCATCTTTTCTTACACCAAGTGCTCTCGATATATTTATGGGAACTAAAGGCAGAGATTTTTATATGTGTCTTTGTGATGTTTATCCTTTTTTCCATCTAGCTTCCTGTTTTTCAAGTCAGTAGAACTATATTATATATGTAAAGCAGAGACAGTTTTCAAAGCAGTTTACAATTCTTCTCATTTGAATCTTCACAATACCAGTGGTAAGAAAGTAGTTCCCCAGTTCCCTCCCCAGACTGCAGTAGGGAGGAAAAGTGAATTGCTCAGTGTAGCACAGGAAGTTGGGCACATTGAGACAGAGCGCTCGGAAATTCATGTCTTGAGAACACTAGAATTTTTTCAGTTTCTATTGAATAAAGTCTCCTTTAGTGATGTAGTGTACACTGTGACAGCACCATCAAAACCGCTGTTGCACTGTGTTGTTTAACAGGGAACAGAAAGGATTTTGGTATAGGGTGGAACAGAAGGGTCAGAACCCAAAGGCACGACACAGCTTTCTTGGTGCTAATCAAAGGCAGGACTTGCATTCTAAAAAGGGAGAAAAATACCTTTTGCTGTTTGAAGGCTTTTCTGTCCTGTTAAGATAAACAGCTGCTGCGGATTTCTCTGAATGGCAAATTTGAACTTCATATTTGAACACTACTGCTACACAAATACTAGTTTTAGATAGAAATTGTCCTGGGTAATTTGATTAATCAATGATATCTTATCAGTAAGCCTACGTGCTATATGCTTTTGTGAATAAGCTGCTTTCCTGAGCCATTTATTGGGGGTGGGTGTGTGTGGGTTGGGGTGTGCGTTTTTGCCCTTTTACCAATGAACAATGACCAGGTGCTCAGAAGCTGTGTCAGACGTTCATAATGCCAAGTGGTACGACCTATTAAATACTATATATGCTGTTATGGAAGTAGGAGTGTTTCAAAGTATTTGTACATTGAAATTCTGATTGTTAGGCCTTAGTGTTTTATATCTTCAAGTCACTTTAGAACCATGAAATAATTAGTGCTCAAAATATTCCCAAATTAGCACTATCTGCTGATAAGAAAATATGACAGAAAAAATTATTTTTCCAGGGTTCAGGTGGATTTTTCTTTTCAAAGTTTTTTATTGGAAATGGAAATGAGATGCCTATTTGTCTAAATCTGAGGTTTCTCATCTAAAAATCCCAGTCTGCAAATGAATACTGGACTGTGAAAGTGTCTAATGCTAACAGCCAGGCAAGGTCTGGATTTGAAAAGCAGACCACACCTTTGTAAACGCCACGGACAAAACCGGACTGAGCAGGGAGCGTCTGCTCTCCCATCACAGCCACATGCAGGTTCTGCAGCTGAAGGGTGCTGACCTGGCAAGGGCACCTGGTCCCCTCAGGGAGGCTTCTCCTGCAGCTCTTGGCACCACTGCTTCGCCTTTACCAGCCCCTCTGTACAAGTTACTACTTTTTTGTCAGAGCCTGATTGGGGGAAAAAGGGTTTCTAGGATCCAGAACAATTTGCAGACAATATTTATCCCTGATTGCTTGTACTCCTTTTTCTCCTTGTGGCTGTATTTTTAGATTGAACTGTCTTTACCTTTTTCATTACCATCTTCTTATAAAGACATCAGTTATACTAAATCAAGCTCTCCTGGTCTTATCTTGCAGAATTGCAACCACTTTATCGATACCATTTTAGTATCTTTCCTCAACATCTGGCTACTGTAATTTCACTTAATTATCACAGTGGCTTGAATTCTTCTCCATCCCAACTGGAAATGTGTCTCCCAGTGCAGGCTGAGCTTTCATGATTCTATCAAATTGCACCTGAGTCATCCTCTGACAAACTGTATAACCAGGGTCCTTTTATTATCAATTAACAAGAAATATAGCAAAATACTTTGTTTGATCTTCAAGTGCATGAGCTAATATTTGTACTGTGAAATTTCTTCCCATTCATTTCACCTCCTTCAGTGTGCAGTCTTTGTGTGTACCCTGATCCTTCGCTAGATCAGTGACTCCCAACTTAACATCAATCCCAGCCTCGTAGTGTCTGTGCTTCCGTGATTAATGAAAATATGAAGCAAATTTGGTTACAGGACTGACACATAAGAAATTCCACTTGCAGCTGCCACCCAACCCCCGTGTTCTTTTCAGCGTTGCCTCCCTCCATTCAACCAGTTTCCATTTTTCTCTATCTCAACTGTGTTTTCCATATTTTCCACACTTTCAGTGTATCAGATGCTCCAGATCTATGAAATCTGCCCTTGCTTGCTTGTGGCAGGTCTGGTTCTTACTTTGCTTTCAGCCATGTAAATTCTGTAGACCTAATCTACTCTCTTTACTTGCAGGTTGGCTTCCGCATTGTCCTCTTATTTTCCACTTGAATCTGTTTTTTCCAGCACTGGATTCCAACCTTGCAATTTTACAGCATCAACACAGTTTTTCTTTTCTACTTCAACAGGAAGCCTGCAGTGAAACCACAGCTGTAGCCGACACTGCACAAACAGGAAGAGTTTAGATCGACACCGCCAATTTGACCTGATATCAAAACCAACTTTTCCCTTACAGTTTAAAGTCCTGACTCCTCATCGCTCCATACAAATGTCAGAACTTAAACTGTTCAACAGAAATTAGAGCTAAGGAACTACAGGGTATAACAGAAAAATAAGATCATATCTTCTTTCCTTATAATATAAACCAACTTTTAATAATAAAAACTTCTATCACGTTTTCAGTGAGAATAACATACACATTGCAATGTAAAACAGTGCACAGCGTAAATGTCCTTGATACTCTTCTATGCATCTTTAACATTTACAGTGACTGCGTGAGCGTGGGCCAGGATCCTCCCTGGGCTCTGTAAATCCCTGCAGCTCTGTAGGCAAAGCCAGGAGGGTCTTGGCTACATGTTCTTTTTGGTTTTGGGTGTTCCTACAGCTCTTGTAATACTAGGGGCGCTTTCAGTTGAGGATTCAGTAAAGAAACAGCCATTTACTCTTCAAACAGCAAATGGCAAGAATAATTCTTCCAAAATTAACAAAAAGTGCATTGAAATAAGGACCTGCTCATCTGGCTGCAGTACCGAATGGATACTCAGTAACAAACCTCTATATCCGGCAGCTGGCGATTGATGGGTTGTCCTAGTTCCCTGCAACAGGTTGCTGTACGTCAGAGGAAACAGTTAAGCCATTAAACAAAACACGTTCCTTCCCCAAAATTATTTCAGTCTGTGAGTGAAGAAAAAAAAAAATTAAAAAATTAAGAAAGAAGGTTCAGAACAATCTGCATCCCCAAACTTGTTGTAAGCCATTTTGCGTTGAAGTGTAGATTAAAAAATTTAGGAGACCTTCATATCCAAAAGGAAAAAAGTCTAATTTTAGTTTTTGAGTTGGTTTGGATGTTAGCAAAATAAAATTAAGCCAGCTAAAAAGCAAACAACGTCACAAATAAAACCCCCAAACCTTTATTTTCTAGAATATACATCACTGCAAAGCGCTTCTGGATCTCCTAACCATGTTTTAAATGAGGCAGTCGAGAATCAGAGGAATGGGAAGGTTCCTGTGCACCCCCCTTCTGCTTACACCTGCTACAACAGAAACCCATTAGGGATGGGTGGTCATATTAAGGCACTCACTCCAAAAGAACATTATTTCTGTCCTGAGACTGCTGACATGTTTCAGTTAGTTTCAGCCAGTAATTTGGAAAAAATTACTGTGCTTAGGATAATACTGACAGAACGGAGAACAATTTTTCAAACAAGAAAAAATAAAGTACATTATATACATGATTCCTTTTTTCTTTTAACTTAAAAGCATCCCTAATACATCTTAATAACTGTATTAAAGACTACTTAAATATTGAAAGATTTTAAATAATGTAGATTTTTTTTTCAGTAAACTGGGAGTAGCTGTGTAATTGCCAGCATATTGGTCCCATTTTAAACAATATAATTTTTATTTAAATCTTGTATATATAACAACATGATCCAAACCACATATTCCACTCCACATAAATAAGTATAGTTCTTCTGACCTGTTTTAAAAACTACATCTGTTCAAATAATCAGATTATAAGACTGTATTTTTCCTTTGCAAAGTTTCCTTTAGAATCCTTCACTCCCAATCTCTCCTCTTAAATAGTACTGTATTTCCAGAGTACATAACAGGGCATTAGTAAAAAGAGTTAATCAAAAACCTGAAAGCTACAGTAAGTAAAATGAAGTAATGTTAAGAAGTATTATGGAATGTATATTCTGCAGCATAGAGAGATCGGTTCTCACTGGGCTGAAGTGGGAAAATACTCCGGAAGAAATTCTTTATGTTCATATTTGAATAAACCATAGATTGTGCTATTCATTGTTCAAAAGTGCAGGTCAGTTCATGAGAAAGTGGTGTTTATGAAGCTACTGCTCAAGGACGCTGACCAAAATTATGCTGGCAATTAAATGCATGCCAGATGCTGTATAGGGAGAGAGAGATGCGTCATTCTGGAGTTTCTCTAACCAGTCTGTGTATCTTGAAGTCCACAACTTTTAGGTGGCAGCACAAACAAGTCATCAGTAAAACTGCGATTTCCTGAAACACAACTGTCACTTTTCCAGGCATCTAGCAAATGGCAGTAACGTCCATCTTAGCTCCGTGGTGTTCGTTTCAAGAATTTCTTCAAGAAGTCAAAGCAATACAAGAATCTCTGCTCTTGCTGCAGGAGTTCAGAGGCAGATTCTTGGTACTAGGGTCCAGCACCATCTCCTACTAAACGGGAGCAATCTCTCTTCCTCTCTTGGTTCAGCACCATCACTGTCAGTTAGCGTGGGTCTGCAGGCAGGGCTACTCATGGTTGAATGCTTTCACGATGCTGCAATGGAGGTGCCCCTCTGACCTTTATAAATCCCCATCTGTAGGTGGCTGGCACAACCTATAGAGTCTTTAAAAGCAGGTGAAGAGTACAGTATTAAATATCATAAGGATGACAACATAAAGTTATGGCATAGTGTATGAGAGTCACCTTCTCCTTTATCATTCTGCAAGCTTTAGAGGTAATCGATATCCAGAATATCACTGGTTTTAATTTTAATAATTGCAAATTTAGAAGTGCCACTAGTCATTTATTAACTGAAGTATTTACAATCATTCTTTAAACACTATTCAAGACTTTCCATCACTTCTTTTTAACTGTGGCCCAGTTTGGGTCTTCAACAGTCCATTCCCTCTTCTTCCATTTCTCTTATTTTAAACCCAGTTCAGCATTTTTCCTGAACAAGAGAGTTCACCTCTCATACAGATTGGAATACCAAACAGATAAAAGAACGTATTTGCTTATTGACATGGTTGAACAAACTTTAAAATTAGTGATCACGTTTCCAGAGAATTTTTTTTGCATCACAAGATTAGCAAACAGTTAAACCTAAGCTCATCTGGGCTGTCATTCGTATATGACTGACTGTGGTAGCTTTTTCTTGGCCTTTTCTACTTTACATTCGAATAAACTCAAGTCTTCTATAACTTCTCTTTCAAGACTGCTAGTACAGAATTTGATAAACCTCACCGCTAGGAAATATAATCCTGAGAATTAACATTAATTCACCAGATCTCCTTTTAACTTTGCTCAGTTTTATTTCACATTATGACAATGGAACCCAGTAGGAACACATGTATCTGAGCTTTATTGCCCTGAAATAATCCAAGTAAATAGTCCTGGAATTTGTCATTGTGATTTAGAGTGTATTCAAAAGAAGAAAAATGCCTCGTATTATGATTTGTTTGTAAAGCTGTTTCTTTTTGAACATAGCATGCTGTTATGGTCATAAAAATGGAACCAAAGTAATGTACAGCCATTAATAAGGCAAAATAACCATGCTGCTAAAATGCTGATGTGTGACACTGGGGACGTGGGACAGGAGCCAACACAGACTATTATTTTATTCCTTTTTGAAATAGCAATTACAATCCAACAAAAGGATAAGGTTCTAAATGTGAAATACTGTTCTTTTTAAGGTCTCTGAGAAAATAAACCAAGGCCAGTCTGTTACAGTAAGCATCATCATAGTCTTGAAAGTTTAAAATAATTTCACATAAACATTTTGAGGAGCAGATAGGAAAAAAATTACAAAGAGGTGGGGCTTGTTTAGACTCAGAAGTCTTAATGGGTAAATAAGGTATCAGTGTTTTAAGGAACTCTTCTTGACACTGAACTATTACATCCTTCAGAGGACTCTAGCACTAGCAAATACACTCGCTCTATCTGAATGGATGGCACAGTGCACTTTGTTCAGTACAGTAAGAAAGAAGAACCAGAATTTATTCTTTTTTTTTCACTACTGCTACTAAGGAGATATTTGGTTATAACAAGAACTCCCCAACTGTTAAAGAAACATAAAACCAGCACTCAGATAAAATACATGATACATAATAACCTACCGAGGTGCACACTGTGGCATTTGGTCCATCACTTTCAGATTCTTGGCAGAGATTTCAACCCTTGGTCCCTAAGGAAACAGAGAATTTATGGTACTGACAGTATCGATAAATCATCTGATCCTTAGGGGAAAATATTACAATGGGAGTATGGTTTCTATCTGAGAATCCATTAACTACTTTTAGAAGGTTTGGAATCCATTGGGTGGATACATTAGTCATCTGTGTTTACTTAAAAGATGGAATTAGTCCCAAAGCACTTTACAAGCACTGCTGTCTAGCACTAGGAAATTTCTACTATTTAACACTGTGATTGAGACTTGGGGTTTTTATATAAAGAAATTGTCTTAAATATACCAGATAGTGTCTACTTTCTAACCATCAAGGCACACACTTTAAATCATGTACTCTGAGGCCTATGTTTTAATGGCTGTAATGGCTGTACATGCTAAAGTTAATTTGTTTCTGTCAAATATATGTGTAGCTATTCAGACATTAATAGAAGTTTGGCTATATGGGTTTGTAGTGCCCAAAATACAGAAATAAATTGGTGTTTGTACAATGAGGTTACTGGAATGAGATCGGTGGCATGTAGCAGACCCACATCCAAGCACTTACTTGCTTTCGCATGATGTCTGTAGCTTGCATGATACACTTGGGCAAAAGTCCATGACTGCGAGCCAGAATGGCTGCTTGCTCCAGAGACACGCTCAGCGTACTCCTGAACACGGGAACAAGAGATATTAAATCACATAAATAATAGGTACGTACAGGACACTTACCTGTTAAGTACGACTTCTGTTAGCTAGTGTTCTTATTTTTTTAGTTTTTTTTGACTTAAAAACTATAAAATGACCTGAGTCCTGCAGTTCCAGCCTTGTTACACCTAGATACTGTAGTTGTTTGAGTCTCCAGCATCATCACTACAAGGCTGTCTTTCACTGCTCTTCTGCATTGATTCATATAAAATTATTCGCAAATGAATCCTTTACTCCATGGTTTTGAGACACTGGAAGAACAGTGGTGTGGTCAGAATCAATGTTTGCACACACCAAGATTCTAAAGCTACTTTTGAGAAACTTCCTGCATTTTCAGTGTGTGATTGAAGAAAACATTGAGAGTTATATGCAATGAGATCATGCAGCCAGTTACATTGGTTGATGCACTAGAACATAAAAAAGTTTGTGTGTCAATACTAATTATTAACAGAAGTATTAAAAGTCACAACCTACCCTAAAATAAAGACGGCAGTAGATTTAGGTCCTTATTATATTCCCTTAAGATCCACCTTTCTATTGCTTTGAACAGAATCAAATATATTGCTCAAATCTCTAGAAAGGACAATAGATGTCATCACACTAGTAACACACAGGTTTCTTAAATCTCACCTCTGCATCCCAGTGCCACACATAGTAATCTGGCAGGCTCCAAGTCGGTAACAGAGCTCAGAGGATATAGGCAGCAGGCCGGCTCCTGATGTGTTACTGCTAGAATATCCTGACTGGGTTGGTTTTGTACTAATGAAAGACTTCATCAGCCTGCAAAGCTCTTCCATTGCATTAATGGGGCGAATAAGCTAAACAAAGCAATAAAAAAATGCATCAGTGGCATACTGACTCCTTCAGTCATAAGACATTTATAATTCTTTAGCCTACGTCTAAGCACAATAATCTACACAAGAGTAACTGCCACACAGTAACAACTATTTAGAATATACAAGAACTTTGCAAGTAGAAAAATACAAACTATTACTTAGGCTTGGGAAAATTTTTACGATTATCACATAGATTGTTTACAATGTACATTGCAATTGCAAAGACAGTCTCTGATTTCGTCTTCCCTGCAGTAGTATGTAATGCCTTACATGCATATATTCACGTATGTCACCTGCCGCAGTGACAGACTGCCTTTACACGAGATGCAGGGATTATTGCTCTGTTGTTTTCTTCCCTAACTGTGAAAAAGCATAACTTGCAAATTGAATGTTGTTCATTTTTCATGCATCTGTGGGAGAGGAAAATTAATTCCTTCTGTCTAATGTCAGACACCGTATTTAGCAGGGGCAGTTAGGGTGATGTGGAATCTTGTCAGTGCCTAAGTTAAGGGTTTTGTGTCTACCCCAGTTCTGCACATTTTCTTCTAAACAAAAGAACCATAGCCAAGCTTCAGAGAAATTCTGGTCATTTCTTTAGGGCAGGGAACATTTTTTTAAATGAAGTTTGGGTTTGTACAGGTCTGCCATATGGGTATCCCATGACTGGCATTTTAGAGATGTAGAAATAATACTTCTATGAGAAAATTTATTGTAGAAATAAACATAATAACAATACCTGGTCAATCTTCACTGCAGTAGTATTGGAATCAGTGGGCAAGTTTGATCTCTCTAGGTAAAATGTCCTGCAAAAAGGCCAGCAAGGACTACATTCATTGGTGTGTCTCATTTCAAGCACGCATATTTATACTATCTTGTATAAACCATCTGAGAAGGCTATGCTAAAACCCTTGAACTTCAAGATCCGCTTTCTTATCAAACCATTTTGATTGCAGTAATTTACAGAGTCTGTACTACAATATTCAAAATCCCCCTTTTTATGCCATTTTTAGCTCTGCACAAAACTCTGAAGTCAAATTAGATGGAAATTTCACCCTGTATAGTGCACTACGTCAGAACGAGCTTAACTATGAGATGAAAATTAAAAAGTTTCCCACACAATGAGGATCTCCAAAAATCGTATTTGTACAAGAAACCATCGGGAACGGAATCTCTTTTTTATTAAATTTTAAGGTCCTCAGCAAGGAGCGCTCTTTTCAATGTCTTTCTTTTAAGGCAAAGGAGAAGCATGAAATACCTGAGTTTGCGGTAGTATTGCTGCACTTTTTCAAGTGAAATACCATTAATTTGCTGGGGAAGTTCTTCTAGAAATGGGCCAGCTGGTTGCCCCTCCATACTCTCCAGAGCTGAAGAAGAAAACATTTTACTAAACCTATGTTATTAGTTTTCTTTTTATTCATTTATTTATTTACCTCTGTATCATCTCACTGCTTAGCAAATGACTGTTGGATGATGTCAATGCTGATTCTGTTAGTACGTAAATTTAATGCATGTCGCAGTACGGGAATACAGTTGTAGTACTATAAAGGTGAGCTTCACAGAAAGTAGTTCTATCTAACAGCAATTACTCTCCATTAATATCCCCTCGAAGGAAATTTCCTGTATTACTTTTTGGTGTGAATATTTGCTTATCAATCAAGTCAATTTCCAGCCCAGATGATTCTTTCATGGCATATGCTTTTAAAAACACTTCTCTGTAGCCTGGGAACATCTCCAGATACTGTACTAGACCAGGTTGTCTATGCAGTCCAATAGAATGTCTCTCTATGGCCTTTACAGGAAGGCAGAAAAAGGCCCCAAACAGGCATATCTTGTTCTCATGACACTGTCTTGGTCTAAACCTGAGCACTCCCCAGGTCTTCCTAGAACAGAAACATCTGCTTCTTAAAGACATCTTTAGTTCTCAGCTGCATCATGTTATGAGCTTCACAGTCATTCTTTATTTTGAATCTTTCAACATCATCAGTTAGCTTATTTTTCTCAAGAAAGCTTTTAATAGACACCTTTTGTAAAGAGCACCGTGTGCAGTTTCAAGCTTCCCCCATTCTGAAACCGAGAAGGCAGTTTGGAGAAGTAGTAGCTGTCAAGATAAAAGATAACCTTCAAGGCCTGACGACTTCCTTCAATGTGGTAGGAGACATGAGTATCTGGAGAAATAAAGATAAAACACTTGCTTTACCACAGCAGGAGAAACGTGAAACCATTGCTATTTGAGTTTGTTAGATTATTTAATGACATTTCACATCTCCCCCGTTAGATGAACAGGGGAGAGCCTTTACTGAGAGAATGCAGGCTCTGAAATATTATACTTACAAGATACACACTTAGCATGACCTAGCAAGATATTTATTGCATTAGCATCAAACATGGTTAATAATTAAAATCCCATCTTGTTTCATGGCATCTCATAGTAAACATGGAGAGAGGTCTGGCAGGGTGGGACACAGGACACGAGCTGGGGAGGGACAGTCCTTCTGCCTTGGGTAATGTGGTGCATTACAAACATCTGTCGGGAACTGCTCGTCATCTGTCATATCTCCATGTGTGAGATCACACAGGTAAGGTACACTGGCATAGACCACAGTTACAAATCACAGACCATGCCACCAGCATCCCACGATGCCAGTCCTGCTTCATATGCTCTGTGTTTGCAGTGGAAGCTGAGGGAATGCAACAGTGCTTCAGAGAAGTTGCTCAGTGCTCTGCAGGTCTGGAATGGTCTGATAGATTTATAATATTAATTAATCCATAAATATTAATCCATTAATATTAACCCATAAAACAAAAGAGAAAAAAAGAGCTTTAAAGAAACAGAGAATACTCACTTGCTACAAGACTTTCATCCAGCTGCTTGAAATAGAAGGCAACTTTGTCCAGTTCAGTCAGAGTGACCTGGATGTCTTCCAGCATAGTACGCTCCTCCTTCTGTAGAGCAAAGGAACAGATGTAAATAGGTTATAACCCAGCAGAAAGAGATCAATGGCAGGAAGATGTAGTTGTTATGGGCATGCTTTGGTTCAGGAGACCTAGAGCAGAATGTGGAGCTTTCCATTAACTCCATCTCAGTCAGGTAATTACTAACGGCTCTTTAACCTTGTGATACAAGGTGAGCTATCCTTTGCCTAGATGTCATTTGATATGATTCAGAAAGAGTAGAGAGGTTTAAGGACTGAATTAAGTTTGAAAGGATCTCTTTCTCCAAGCTTTACTCTATACCTACAAATGTGAAGAACAGCTTATCAGTTACTGTGAAATAAACGTCCATACATTCCATGCAATGTGAAGAAATAGTAGTTACATATGCATCTAATTTGGATTGTATTGAAAAAAAAAAACAAACCACGCCACACTCAATCTACAATGTTTACAAAGTACAAAAAAAAATTGCTTCTCTATAGTGTCAGAGCTACTTGTCTTTTTTTATGCTTTTTTCTTTACATTTTTACACTTAGGGTAGCTTATCTACTATAGCTGTGGCTTATGCATTCATTAGGTGCAGATGAACTATGCAAGACCAGCACCTCTCCTTAGACATGGTGCCTCAAATACCAGCACCATGGAAGTGAGAGAGACTGCAGTCTACCTATTCTATAAAAGCATCCAGTGTTTGAACAAACCCCAAGATGTTCATGTTGTCCAAACTCTTGAAATACAACTTTTTCATTTATTTGTTGAAGTGTGTGTTCTCACCAGAAGATGGCAGGCCACACATGCATCACCAACAACTGAGCAGTAAAATCTCCCTAAATGCAGCAGCATTACTCCAAATATGAAGGCAGACAGAGTCCTATAGTGTTCTGGTGACAGTGGGCCCAGTGTTTGTGAGGAGATGGAAATGATGGGATATGGAACATTGGTACATGGTTGTGAGCAGCAGGATTCTCCAGAGGTTGCTGCAGTGAGAGTCTAAACGTGCTGCTAGTATGAGGGGCTCTGGCTGTGCCGAGTGGCAGAGGAGCACACGGTAAGTGTGAGCAGACCCAAGGGTGCCACAATTCTTCATCTTACCACAGCAGAGGAGAGAAGAGACTGGTAGTTTAGTAAAACACCAGTGGCTGCTATCTGTTCCAGCCATTTTCTGCTGGCATCTCTGCTGCTCTCTTCATATTCCCCATTGTTGTTGTATCGATAGTTGAGAGCAGCCAGTAACTGCTCTGAAAAGGTGCAAATAGCAGCCACAAGAGACTGGCAGAAGATGGAATCACGTCTCAGCTGTAGCTCGGTATCTGCCAGAGAAGTGGAGAGAAGCACAAAGAAATCATGAGTATACTTTAATCTCACTGCCAAAGAGGCAGTTTGCATGTGTGTGCATGACATTTGGCTTCTCCTGCAGCTTTGCACAGACTTAACAGATAACCTCTTCTTGCTGTGTGACCTGGGTGTATAGATAAAGACAGCATAGCTTGAGCATGTGCATGTTTGAAAATCTTCTAGCTCACTTGACTGTTTATTACTACCTCTGCCATCTGCATGCTCATTCTTCTGACTGGGAAGAGCTGTAATTCCTTAGTGCCATATCTGGACAATTTCCCTTCTTTTTATGTTTACAGAAGCAAGAGAATCCTTGAAAGAAGGTCTCTGCCATTACTTGCCTCCTGGGCTATTAGAGATTCATCTTCCCCCATCCATCTGTATTTTGTGGGCTTCCCATATGCTTAATGCATTAACTGGGCCTGCCCATACAGTACCAATTGGTTTACGTTTCCTGGGAGAATTTCCCCTGTGTTAACTTGCTTCCAGTCCGCCTGCCAGGCAGCCACATGCCGGTCAACTCAACCTTGTCACGCTTAAGGGGATTGCAGGCCAAAGAGGCACATGAATAAATGAAGAGCTGCCTCCCAGGCACCCTGGGCTCCTCCAGCAGACACTGCGGTACAGCAGGCTCTCATTGTCAAGGCAGCATTCCCCAGAGAAAGAAGCTGAAGACATCACCCAGAGGCTTTGAAGATCTGGATTATTTTTACAAAGCACTGAACACAATAGACCAGCTAATACACTCCAGATCCTGGGCCATATTCTCAACTTAAGGGCAACCAATCCTCGCAGCAGTACCCCTCCGTGCTGTTGGAAGTAAGGCAGAGAGAGCTTAGGACTGCCCTCAAGGCAAGGGAATCCCCAAGGGCCATAAGGCTGCCATAGCCAGTTCAGTGCCATCTGCTCCCCTGTTCTTTCCAGAGATGTTCGTGGACTTGCTGCAGGAGATGGGGCACAGGTAGAGACTTAGGGAGTCATTACATCTGCTGTCAGTAAAAACAGCCTTGATAGACACTAGACTGACGCCACAGGCTGGTTTGGACAGAAGACTCATGGACCAGCCCTGGCAGGAGCCGAGAGGTGACTTAGAGCCATACAGATCTCTCATCTTCATTCTATGAAGACTTGAGAATCAAGTCTAGCACAGAGAAATAATGACAGCGTATTCCAGTTATTTATTACTTCATTTTCAAACAAAAGTACACCAAGTAGGTGTTTCAATTAAAAAAGACTCCTGGGAAAGGCTTGTCCCTTGATCTGCGAGAACCATGTTTTCTGCATGCTAACAGATTAGCGATGTCCACAGTGTATTTAGGTGCTGCCTGCACATTCAGGTTCTTAGTCTGCTCCTGGCTATAATTTCAGGATACACAATCCTAATTCCTAACATGCCTGCTCTGTTTGGAAAGATGACAGAGTCCATGGTCTCACAGAGAGTTGTGCAATAGGTCTCATTTTTGCTGCATGTTCTCACCACAGCAGGAAACTGTAAAGGCCATCTGGGAAGGAGGATTGTACAGAGGAAGAAATGAAGACAGTAAAAAGAAAAACAGTGTTTGTGAAACATAAGGGACCAGCCAGGTAATACAAGCAGCCTACAGTGAACTGAAATAATGTAAACTGAAGAACAGACGTCACATGCACGGAAAAGTTGCCCTAGATGCAGAGGACAAGAACCGTTAGCATAGAATGCCATGGAAAAAATGAAATGCTAAGGAAAAACATAACATTCTGATGTATGCCCATGCAGGCACATAAAACTGTATTAGGAACTTCTGTATATATGATGATGTTTTGCAACAAATCAAAACCACTTACCTGTGCATTTTAATAATGCTAAAAGCAGCTGGTTCTTCCCATCTAAAACAGTGAAGAAAAGGAATGGTCTAGTCAACATGACACCAAGGTTAACAGTATCAGCATTTGGTTAACAGTATCATCATTCCCCACAATTCCTGGCCCTCACATAGCATTTCTATTTATTCTAATAGTTCTTACTGGCACAGATGTGTTAATAGCTGAAAATGAAACAAGGTATAAATCAAAGAATTTTACGGGCCAAATGCTCTGTTAACTACCATGAATTACTGGAAACAAATTGCAGATGTTGATGAATCCCTAAGGAGGTGATTTTGAAAACATCAAATTCAGCTCCTGTTCCAGTTCAACCAGACTGCAATGGTTTAGGATGTTGTAGTATCTGATTAGCATTCATTTCATTTTGGAATATACCAAGCATCTCTCTCTTCATTTTCTAAAATGAGTACAGGGAAACAGATCAGTCTGGGATCATTCTGTCTGAATGGGATGATGGGACAGAAAGTTCTTTGGAATTGCTGCACAGGTGAGATTTTTAACTTACCACACTGGGACTCTGCAAACAATAACCTGTTTTACTTGTTCTTCTCTAGAGCCCAATACAGCCTTATTACAAATTGAGATAAAAATGATAAAAAGAACTGTTAGACTTGATTAGATCAAGATCTTTTCTTCCTGAAGCTGGTAACAAACTTTTCCTTATTTACAGACCTTCCACATGTTTTTGTATGATTTCAACAAGGTTCTTGATGCGCAATGGAAGGTTCCATGGGTCTTCTTGAATGCTGGCTTGAATATTATTCCGGCACCTAACTGTGGTTTCTTCCTTCTGTTTAAATTCTAGAAAAAAATGGAGTTTGTTAGGCATTAAGGAAATGTTACATAGCTGAGAGTGGCTTATGAGCTATAACGTGTACATAAATGAAAGCAGAGATACCGTACCAATAGCAACAACTGTGAATGAAAAAGGTCCTTAAATAGATCTAATACAGAAAGGAAAAAAAGGCTATTCCTATAATCTCACGATCAGCAGTCACCTAGCATTGTTTTTAGGCTTGTGGACTAAAAGTTATGTACACGGGTGACATGCACAGTGAAGGGAGCTCTGCACTACCCACAAAGCATAGAATTCCCTTCTGTTTTCTCTGCCTTCAATAATGTGCAGGCAGCTATATCGGGTAGATCCACAGACTCTGGCTGTGCAGAATCAGATCAAAGTTTTGGCCGCAGCTGTCACATCTCTCAATACTGATGAGAAGATATGAAATATTCTGCTTTCTTTCACCTGATGGAACCTAATTATTTAATTATAGAGTAGAAGATTTATTCTGCATGACTTAGCTATGTAGCTAAGCCAAATACCCCATTGTTGGTGATAAAGCGCATAAGCGGAGAAACACAGCAAACCTGTGCCAAATAACTGTCCCTGAACAGAAATGGGATAGCATTCAAATTTACATCCATCACCAAAAGGTGTCTATGCAGGCTATTAAACAGATGCTGTGGTCCAGGATTCCAGCTGAATGTTAGCAGGGCTCATCTGTTCCTTAGTGTGATGAATGTGGGATCATCAGTTAACTTCAGTTAACTAAAAGATTCTCTCAGTGTAATTAACCTAGTTTTAATAAATGAGGCTCTGTTTAAGCAAAATAAAATAAAGGAAGAGAACACAGGGTGTGTGTTATTTCTTCATTCAAACAGTGCATGGAAAGACTAACAGATATTCTACATAAATGTGAATGTGTTTGTGGAGGTGAGTTCATGTAACTGAACTTTCCAGGAGTTATTTCCAGAGCTGGGAAAAAAAAAAAAGGCAGAAAAAGCTTTCTTCTAGAGTTTGCCACCCTAACTTAGGAACAGAGCTTGTCAAAGGTTGGAGCCAGGGGGCTACAGCACCTGAAGTATAGTAGGAACAGTAGGAAACATTTCAGATTTCAAGTGGGAAAGGAAATGCAGCAAATGTTCAGAAAATAAAGTCCTGTGTATTTCAGTGAGAGAAGAAACCACATCCTGGGCCCCAAAACCATTAAGACCAAAGTCTCATCATGCTCCCTGAGGAAAAAGAAAACACAGTATCATTTGTTTGCTCTCTATGGGAATCAGTTTTCAAAATAAGTGTCATGTGAGGATGAGTTTACTCTGGCAATTATCCGTCTGAAGAAAAGCAGAGTAAGTCATTAAGCAAACTCAGGCAGAACCTTGTGGTGCCTCACATCTACAGTGCTCAGCCCCTCATCAGTTTATCAGAGTGCTCACTCACCTTGTATCTGACCTACCTCTACCTTGTACCTTTTGAGATACATATCTGTGTTCGCATCAAAGCACAGATTTGGGGACTTGTGAAAAAGCTGTGAGGTTTCAGTGGCATATAGCAGAAAAGTGTTCCGTGTGTGTCAGAAGGAATTCATGTGAAAATCACCTTTTAAGCTTGCAAAAGATCAATGGTCAGACATGGTACCTGCCGTTAATGTACGACTGGGTAAACTGCATAGTTAAGTCACTCTGTGTGGCCGTATAGCATATGTGCATTCACGTTAAGCTCTTAAGTCCTAGCAAATCACATTATTAAATACAATCAACCTTTTTCTTTACCTTGCAAACTGTGGTCCATTGGAAAGTGCTTGGTTTCTTCAAAGGCCTTAGTTATTACAGGTCCTTTTAGAAGTGCATTGATTGCATCAACCTACAATTGGAATGTTTTCAATCAATCAGCATTAGTAAGACTTGCAGAAGAAAATCTGAAGAGAACTCTTGCAGGAAAATGCAAAAGCCATTACACTATTTGTGTTTTGGAATGATTTCTCGTTGACAAACAGCATCAAGACTTTCTGACCATGAACTGGCCTCAAGAGCCTCACATTGCATACAGCATTTTGCACAATGATGATCTACATGCTGATGAGATAAAAGGTAATACAAAACAATTCTCTGGTGCTATACATCTATAAAGACATCTGATCGTTAAACTTGTAAGGACTCTCCTGAGATCTGTAAATGTGATTCATTTAGATCATACAAGGTATTAGAATTCTTCTTTTTCATGAAAGCTTTTTTTCCCCTCAGTCTAATGCCTGAGGTAAGGCAGGTCAACCTTGCTTAAATCACACAAGGCAACTTGAATGTTGACAAAATTAATTCCTCAAACTGTCATACAATATACTTGATTATACTGTACCCCAAAAAGCTCAATAGTTTGCCTTCCCTCAAAATATGATTTCATTAAACAATTGGATATTTCCAAGTTCTTGTATTGACATGAATAAAGAGAAAGCAATTCTGTGTAATAGTAATGCTTTACATACCTGGTTAAAAAGATGTTCCAGACAGCCATGAAGTTTGTCTTGTTTGTCTAAAGGAATCCTCATATCATTGGGAAGCTCATCTCCTAATAAAGGAAAGATGAAAAGCTTTTAACTGTCTTACCAACATAATCTGTGATGAGGCCACAGATGACACAAACACATCTTCAACTAGAGTAGGTGAAAAATTATTGCTGCTTTATCTCTAATTCATAGATCAAAATACTCATGATTTTTTATATAAAATACATATGCAAATTTCCAGTCACTAAAGAAGCTTATCCCTGCCTAATACCTCTTCCATATTCCAAATTTACTGTGGTTCATTAGAAAAAGAACAAATCTCTATCTTTATGTTCTTGTGATCGGTTTTGAAGAAACCACATTTGCAACTTAAACATGTAAGTGCTTATAATCAGCAAAGACTTATCATCTCTAGTCAGGGGGTCTGGTATGAAAAATATGCATGTAACCTATGCATGTACTCACCTGATCCCATCTCATCACTGCCCAAGTAAGAGCTGTTACTCCGCACACTGGTGTACGACAACACTGAGTCTCGGTTACTGTTACACTCACTAGAAAGAAAAGCAAAGAGGGTGTTGAAAAAAGCTGTCCTTATACCCAGTCACTGATACACTATCATTCTCGTTCTATTAACACTGCAATCTCCAAAACTAATTCTGTTACACACGTACAAAAGAAAAACTAATTAATTACATGCAGAACAACTATTAAGCAAGGCCTCTGGGGCTGGCACTGTAAGAGGATGTCTTTTTCCATTTGTAGTGACCACTCAATGCTTAATATATCGCCTGGATCCTATAAATAATGAAAATGGACTTCCCACCATGGACCTCATCTGGGTTGCATCATTAAACATGCTCTATGAGCATCAAGTAGGGGAGAAATAATTAAAATCTACGAGATTGAATCTCCACTCAACTCAACATTTGTTACCAATTCTTAGGATATTAACAGCATCCAGCTCCAGCATACATTGAAGCTGCAGCAGCACAGATACTGGAGATGGGAGAGGAAATGTAAGGAATCTATACTATCGGAGAATCAGGCACTGCAAATCCTAAAATTATCTCAGGAAGCAGAGGAGTCATTACAGTTGGCTTCACCCCAACATTGGCTCATGCACACATGGAAAATTCTAGTATGAATCTTCTCTGTTCAAAATTCACTTTACACTAACTGTAACTTAATAAAAGTAACCAAAAAAGGCCACGGGTCTCGGTCTGTCCCCCTCCAACTAAGCGACACAGTGTTTTTAATGGTACAAGCCCAAAACAAAGCCTACAAAATTCTCCATATTGTCTCTTCCTCTGTTTTTATTTTAGGCTGAGATGAGAGAAAAATATAAGAGCAATTGAAAGAAGCCTAACCAGGGTTGTTGTCTGCCCTTTGTTAAACCTATTATCAAAGCAATTCATTTTTTTCTGAAGAGGATTAATACTTACGGCAACTACTCTGTAGTACAAACCCTTAGGAAATTTGACTTACACCTCCAAATGATCCTGGAGAAAGAAGCATGGCTAATGCAAACAAGATATTTTCTCATCTGTAATTTGCTTATTTTTTGTAGCTCCTCAGTGGGTTTTTTCAGATCAAAACCCATCAAAAGACATTTTATTGCCCCTTGAGTAACTATTATCTGTTATGTATGCTTAATTCGCTGCCTCTGTCTAATAAAGATAAGGCAAAATAATCTTTCTCATCTTACATTTATGTGTAAAATTTTGGAACAAGTGACAGACCCACAGAGACTGTTTTTGATGTCACTTTGTTACGCAGAATAGATTAGCCTCAATTATAGAAACCATTTAAACTAAACAGTGTTCATAAATGGGATTTCTATTAACAAGGAAAGAAATACAGCACATTTCAATAAAAGAAGATACTCAGAAGGCTGGAGCAGCTCTCCTATGAGGACAGGCTGAGAGAGTTGGGATTGTTCAGCCTGGAGAAAAGGCAGCTCTGGGGAGATCTAATTGTGGCTTATCAGTACCTGAAGGGGGCCTACAGAAAAGCTGGAGAGGAACTGTTTATCAGGGAGTGTGGTGACAGAACAAGGGGGAATGGGTTTATACTAAGAGACGGTAGCTTTAAATTAGATATTAGGAAGAAATTTTTACCGCAAGGGTGGTGAGGCACTGGAACAGGTTGCCCAGAGAAGCTGTGGAGGCCCCATCCCTGGAAGTGTTCAAGGCCAGGTTGGATGGGGGTTTGGGCTACCTGGTCTAGTGGAGGGTGTCCCTGCCCATGGGGGGGGGGGGGGGGGGTTGGAACTAGATGATCTTTGAGGTCCCTTCTAACCCAAACTATTCTATGATTCTATGATCTTTGAGGTCCCTTCCAACCCAAACCATTTTATGATAAAAAAAATCTTCAGAGCACATGTGCAGATTTAAATCTAGCACAATAAATAGATGCCACAGATCTCAACATTGTGATTGCTGGTTTTGTTTCTTTACCGACTTCATATTTGCTGTCCTTGGAGATGTTCACTATTCAACTGGACAAGACCCTGACCAACCAATCTTGTTGGACCATGTGAGCTCCAGAGACCCCCTTCCGATATAAACTGTTCTGAGTCTGTCACTTCTGCAGTCCTGCATGAATGTAACATCTTAGTACTTGTACTGGTATAAAACCAACAGAAAGTAAAGAATCAGGCCTGTAGCATGGAAGTTTCAAAGACACGTCATTCATTCAGGTTACTCTAATCCTCCCAACTCACTGTAAAGTGTCTTTACGCCTTTGTATACACAAAGTCCTATGGCCTTACTATAAATGTAAAAATGGCCTATTAAGGATGTGAAATTGCAATGGTCAGACATGTCTGCAACTTGTTATTCCATTTCTTCTGAAGTTGAGTTTCCATATGTTTCCTCCCAAGACAGACAGATTTGGAGTGTGTGAGATTTCCTTTGGTAGCAAATATTCCTGGAGAAGCAGCAGTCAATCATGTCCCAAAACCAAGATTTTGAGACACCTGAATAAACATTTGCATTTGTGGTTTCAAAGGCCCATTAAAAATAAGAAACCTCAATGTCCATTTCTGTTTCTCAGTGTCTTAGACTTTGGGGAAAATTATTTGCAGAACTGAATAGAAACATCCCCTTAGAACAGCGACTATTGTAAGACCAAGCAGTTTGCAAACTCTGCTGAGCTTCTGTAATTTCTAGCTATACGAGATAGAAAGGGAAAGTCACACTAGACCTATTTATTTCATTTTATCCAATTTTCTTGAAGCATTTGTATTCTGCCATTGTTATGAGAAAAGGTTTTTCCTGTGTATGTCTCCACGGTAATAAATGTAATAAAATAAGTATAGCTTGTGAATACTTTACTAAGTGACTACAGAATAATTGACTGACTGGCAAATAACCTGCTTGTGGAATCCATACCTGGATTAGAACTTCCAAAAATTATATTAGTAAGGTAAAAGCAGCACAATCTTCATACTAACCTGTAGGAGTCTCTGAAACTCATTGTGTCATGTCCAGAGTCTTCCTGGTCCTCCTCAGAAACTTTGAAACAGACCTTCTTGATTCCACCGTGCTCAGCTTTGTCAGGATCACTCTCTTCTGTTCCCAGGGAAGGTGGAGATGTCTCCTCAGTAGATGGTGGCTCACAGGCACCACCTTCTGTAGGTTCTGTTATGGTGGACAAAAGTCTGCAAAAGCAGAACATACAGCTTTCAAGGACTGGTGGGTAGTCTCACAAATCAGGTATAATGACAAAGGCTGGAACTCAGCTATGTGAAATCAAAAGCAACTGTGCCAGCATTTCACGTAGGCTACAGCTATGTAAAATTGCGAGCTCTGAAAGGGGTTCATTGAAATCCATGAACCTCAGTTCACAAAAGGTCCTGTTTCTATATATTCCTATATTGGAATAAATAGTAAGCAAAACAGTGGCTGTTGAATTCAGGTAGAGTTTTAGGAGCAAAGGACATTAATTTTTTACATTGGTGGATCTGCACAGGAGTAGGTTTGACAGAACCAGCAGGAGCTGTAATGCAAGTGCTTGTGTGAATACGAGAGTGTAAGAGTATGACAGTCGGGGTGACAGGCACAATGTGTTTCTGAGCTTCATGTCTCCATTTTATCCCTCTGCCCTCTGCAGTGCGTACAGTATTCTTTACTCACTTATTTATCTGAATGACATATTGCTTCATTTCCTTCACTGCAACGTCAAGTTTGTTAAAAAGGTGCAAGTATGAGTCCTGTATCTCCCGATCTTCCAATTTCAGCAGAAAACTGAGTCCCCTTTCTTCCTGAATTGTTCCTCCATTCTGCTGGCCAAAGCTACCATCAAGATCTCCATCTTCCGGGGTCAGACACCTCCAGGATGGTGCAGCCATAGTGGTGATACAATGTTGAGTGTATGAGACTGGATTTAAGGTACCTACTGAACATTGAAGGGTGTAGTTAGTATGGCTCTCATGATTTTCCCCACTCCATCCCAATAATGACAGTTTAGGATAGGTGGAATTTTAACAGGGAAAAAAAAAAAAAGTTCACAGAATTATTTTATATAATTACGTTCTATGACAAATGCACTCTTTTTTTTTAAAAAAAAAGAAAAAAAGAGAAGGTGGGGTTTTTTTCCTGGCATGCCAATTAGATGTCTTGAATTTAGTGAAGTCCAGAAGCAGGTTAAATTATGGAAGTGAAGACAGCAAATGTCCACACATATACTCATACAGACAACATGGATAGTACCTAAACGCATTTGTTGAAGTGTTAATGAATTCAGGTTCTCAGGAGTTGGTCTTTGTTATTATTCCAGCTTTACAAACATTTACACAGACATATACATGTATATATATGAGAAAAAAGAATAGATAAATAGAAAAAAAAAAAAGAAATAGATAAATAGAAAAAAAAAGAAAAGAAAAAAAAGAAGATAAATAAAATTCCTTTTCATTTAAAAATGCTGACATTTTGGTATCGTACTTTGCTAACCACCTTAGCTTGCATTAAAAATACTATGGAATTTTAATATCTTCAAGTTAGCAGGGCTTCTTTATTGACCTTATTCTGAACAGGCAATGCTGTTCTTCAGAATATTGGTTAGTCTACACTTCACTGTGTCTCTTCCAAACATTCCTGCACCCCGACCTTCACAAGACAATGAATCAGAAGCATATTAGGTGACATCATGATGAAGAAATGTTGGAACTCAAATAATCAGGTTGTAGGACAAATGCTACGTAGCAGCTATTTATAAGAAATTAGATCCCCCTGACAGCGTAGAGACTTTCAGCTCCAATGCATGGAATTTATTTAGTAAGGGCAAAAGAAAACAGCACTGCAATCTGATTGACTTGTGTTTTCTCCCTGAACATAGCCTCTCTTCACAGCACCAGCACTACTATTAGCCCCCATTCTTTTTTCTTTTAGTCTGTAAGTCACCTCTACAAAGTGCAAACAATACTGCAGGACACTTAATTATCATGAGATGACCTCACTGCTTAGCTAGTAAAAACATTTGACCTGAAGCCTCTCTATGCTAAAGGCATTACTATTTTACAACACAAGCAGGCTGTCATTTTACTATAAAATTTTAAGGAGGGAAAAAGGGTACTGGCAAGACTGCATTTCTCTGGAGCGAATTTTGACCTTACTGAGCAGTGGAAAGACACAACATTTTATGCAGATGAAATCAGTATGATTTGAAAGTTAATTATCACCTTGTTCTGGATCAAGACCAATAATAGAGGGCTTCCGTCCAATGCGAATGCTGAACGACCTCCCTGCTGAGGTAGTGTTTTTGGGGTATGATACCTCCATGAGGTTAACATGGCAGTTGGTGGGGCAGAAATCCATGCTGTTGAGGGAATGGGGTTCCATGATGGCTTGTTTGAAGGCTGGGCTCACCTTTGTTTTCAATTCACCTGCAAACTGGGAGAAATAAAGCAAGCATGTGCTACTTCATTTGCAAAAAATTATGATGCAATACAGACAATCCTTTTCTCTTCCTGCCTCCTATTCCAGAATCATATGATTTCTGTTGCAGCTGGAATAACACATTAAAAAAAAAAAAGCTCATAAAACAACAAATGAAAGCAATTAGCTATACCTTCTAGGATTCTCTTTTCAAACAGCTTAGGTAACTGCACAAGAAAGCACTCACAGTTTGTTTACATTGTGATACACTCTATACTACTTAAACTATATCAGTTAAATCAGACACTGATCATTCTGTTGTCATATTTATTCATTGAAATTGTAGAAATGAACCTGCAATATATGTTATAACCCACAGCTCTGACAAACTGAAAGGAGCAATTTACAGATAAGGTCATTTTTCCTCAGAACTTGCAACTTCAGTAACTTGCAGAGCTATTTTCATGCCTCTAGGATGCCTACCTCTGAAGCAGTTCAGATTCATTAATAAATACTAAGACCCAGTTATCACAACGAAGTATTGTCTTGAGACTTCACCAATAACTAGTAATGTTGTACCTCTTGGTAGTTTGTGAGCCTTCTGCTAATGCTTTCCAGCTTAGTGTCACAGATTTGCCGGAATTCATACTGGGGCATAGTGGCCACAGCACTGCTTAGGGATATAAGTCTTCTGCAGTTCCTTACAAAGTGATTGTCCTCTGCAGCAAAGGCCTCTAAAATCTAAACAAAAAGACAGGATGTTAATGATATGAGATTTAACAGTGAAGGAAAATACAGTTTTCTTCCATCGAATAAGTGGCAAAGCTCCCATGTTGTCATGGTTGAATGAAGCTGCCTTCAGAACAAGTTGCCTTTATTACCTACTGCCTGAGAACGAGACTCATCCAGCCTATCAGATGGGAAAAAGCTGCTTGATTTTCTTCCAAGGTAAAGCACATTCTTGTCTGAAAAGATTAATCTTGAGTATCAGCAAAGAGTATGTTACCAGACAGATAAAAGTTGAGAATTCCACAGCTGAGGGCTCCCTTCCCTCTACGTCAACAGCTGAAATCCTGAAAGCATACCAAACGAGCTATTATAACTTGGTGCATTCTAATGAAGAAAACTCCAGGCAGGGTTGAGAAGACCACGTGCTACATGATCCAAAGAGCCGAGCCAAACCATGAGACAAATGCCTGTATTACTTACTGGCTTCCCTGTTCTGTTTAGGAATGAAGCCAGACATGTATGTTTTCCGGTACCTTTGCAGTGAGATTGAAGCAACCTTTTGGTTCCACAATTTTCTCCAGGACAAAGGATTTGATTCCTGCGCTGCTGACATATTCGTACACCACCCCGTGCTCCAGGTGGGTGTTATCCACAGTCAGGCTGATGAGAGGTGTTTCTTCAGCAATGATCAGTGGAGGGATGATGGTCTGTGGTGTCTGGGCTGGAATCAAAATAGGTCATTAGAGGTGTTTGGCAGCACATATGAATACAAGCACGCATAGGGAAGAGAAACCTGTTGAGAGGTATTATTAAATGCAAAGACACAAAGACACAACCTTTGGCTCAAGGAGTCTCTGAGCCACAGGCTGCTAGAGGCTGGGAGAATATTTTGAGGAAGATATTTGCTGTTGGCCACTACTGGAGACAGTGACAGAGATTTAGACAACCCACGTGCTCCAATCCACATTCTGATGTTCTTCCATATGTGCATGCCCACAACCATGCACAGGACAGTACCTTTAGTTCTGTTCAGCTTTCAGAAGCACAGACCCCAGCAGAAGATTACAAAGGAAAGTGAAGTATGTTAATCGCAAAGTCTTGTTTGTAATGACCCTTTGGAAGACTGTTGCTTTTCTGTCTAATTTGGGGAAATGCTCCAGTTGCATTTTCTGTGCAGCTGAAGACTGGGATGGCAGGGGAGAGGTGGGGTGAGAAGACAGCATTGCTGTGTGTAAAAAGTGTTATGGTCACCAGAGAGTAGATTTAAGTTACAGTCAGACCGAGATTTGCCAGAGAATTGCTCCCAGCTGTTCCACGTGGAGATGCACTGTCTGACCATTAGATTTCCATGCCTTAGATGGGATCCACACAGACGTGCATCTTTTCCTGGAGAAGTTGCCAATGGCATTCAGAAAGTCCAGGCTCAGTCCTTTGGTTTGAATCTGGCTTCACTATTCTCTCCTAACATCTACTTTTCCGAGTAAGCTCTCAACATGAAGGTAAAGCAGTGTTTTTTATGAATTACACTTTTCTAAGTTCAAGGAAATACACCCACATCTTTTGCTGACACAGTGGTAACATGCTCTGAAAACCTGCTCCAGATCAAAGTCATTTAAAATCTTGATCTTTAATCTTAAATCACAGTAAGCACAGATTATTCTACTCTACGTGGAGTTACTTGCAGACCTTCCCTCTCCACCTGGTACTGCCCATAAATTCCTGGTTTGCAGGGGCTACCAAATGATTCTAAAAATGTTGAGCCTTTTCATTCCAGAAAATGGCTATCTTGTAAAGATCAGAGAGTCAGTCATAGGGCTATGATTTCTATGTGTAATGCAATTTTTTTCCTCTCCTGAATAAACTTGTTTGGGTTTGCGTGGCAAGGTTTTTGCAGAGGGGGTGCTACTGGGTGGCTTCTGTGAGAAGCTGCTAGAACCTTCCCCTATGTCTGATAGAGCTGATGCCAGCTGGCTCCAAGATGGACCCGCTGCTGGCCAAGGCCAAGATGGTCAGCGATGGTGGTAGCGCCTCTGGGATAACATATTTAAGGGAAAAAAATTGCTGTGGAAACAGCAGTGGAGAGAGGAGTGAGATGTGAGAGGAACAACTCTGCAGACACCAAGGTCAGTGAAGAAGGAGGGGGAGGAGGTGCTCCAGGTGCCAGAGCAGACATTCCCCTGCAGCCCATGGAGAAGACCATGGTGAAGCAGGCTGTACCCCTGCAGCCCACAGAGGGTGATGGTGCAGCCCACGGAGGACCCCATGCCGGAGCAGGTGGATGCATGTGAAGGAGGCTGTGACCCCATGGCAACCCTGCGCTGGACCAGGCTCCTGGCAGGACTTGTGGACCCGTGGAGAGAGGAGCCCATGCTGGAGCAGGTTTGCTGGCAGGACTTGTAATCCAATGGAAGGGACCCATGCTGGAGCAGTTTGTGAAGAACTGCAGCCCGTGGGAATGACTCACGTTGAAGAAGTTCTTGGAGGACTGTCTCCTATGGGAGGGACCCCACACTGGAGCAGGGGAAGAGTGTGAGAAGTCCTCCCCCTGAGGAGGAAGGAGCAGCAGAGACAATGTGTGATGAACTGACCACAACCCCTATTCCCCATCCTCTTGTGCCGGTGGGGGGGAGGAGGGAGAGAAAATCATGAGTGAAGTTAAACCCAGGAAGAAGAGAGGGGTGGGGGGAAGGGATTTTTAAGATTTGGGTTTACTTCTCATTATCCTACTCTGATTTGATTGGTAAGTTAAGTCTGTTTTGCCCGTGACAGTAATTGGTGAATGATCTCTCCCTGCCTTTATCTCGACCCACGAGTCTTTCATTATATTTTCTTTCCCCTGTGCAGCTGAGGAGAGCAGTGACAGAGTGGCTTTGGTGGGCACCTGGCATCCAACCAGGGTCAACCCACCACAAAACTGCAGCGTAAGAGTACTTCCTGTGGCAGACCTCATTCTATTATAAAGCTTTACTAAGACAACAGATACTCTACAATAATAATTACACTTTATATTTCTACTGCAGTTTTCTTTCCTGAAGCCCCTGAATCTTCCCTAGGTTTCCTTCCCTCATGAGAATCTTTACCTGATTCCTGCTGGCTATTTTGAAGGGAATCCAAATCTGCGCCTCCTTCCATGGAAGAGTCTTCTTTACTGGAGCCAGGATGACTGCCATTCAGATATGCAGTGGATGCTGCTTGCTGAACCCTGTCCTCTTCAGCATCTTCGTGTGTTCTGTACACCCACTGGTACAATCCCTTTCAAGAGATATAGGCTTCAGCTATGACCTCAGTGAAAATGCTCAGTGTCTACACGTTTGGACTACAAAGGTGAATCTAGCTATCAATTTTATATCTTCTAAGTTGGCTGAAATATCAACATTCCCCCAGCTTTCCTCTGAACTTCAGAGAATATAAAATCTAGATTGATATCTGGGTGAAGTTCTAGTTTTAGCAATAGTTAATAATATTTAGCACAGAAGAAGGGGAGGACAGAAGGAGGGCAGGAATTAGTGTACTTCCTCTGAGGATTTGTATTCATACCAGCGCTTCCTGTTGTCTGGTCCTGTAGGCTGTAAAGTGCTCCAGAACTTCCACATAATTTCCATGTGTTGCATTATTCCCATTAACTTTCAAAATACACTGCCCTGGATGAAGGCCTACAGCTGCAGCCTCAGAACCTGAAAAATCAACAGAAGAGGAGTTAGACTGAAAAGCCATCTGACTATGGAAGAGAAAATTGTAAAGTTTATAGAGGGTTTCTGGTTAAGACGAGTAAGAAGAAAAAGCTAGTTGAATGCTGTCATGCTTTTGCTACCAAGTGTTCTGAGAGCTTTGTTGTACAAGGAAAACATCATGCGTCTACCCTTCACATTTACAGCAGTGTTGGGAAAAACAGAGACCTCCTAAGACCTAAATGCATTCATGCTAGAAATTGAAATTCCTGTGGGAAATCATTTGGGATTCTTAAATGGCTTTTCTAGCCTTATGATTACATTAGCTGAGGTCTTGCTGAAATGTAAACAGTTTTATTTGTTTCAGCTTGTTGCACTTGAAAGACACAGAACACTTGCATGTTATGCAATTTGCTGTGGTCTAAGAAAAAGACTATGATGTACTTAAAACTAGAGTAAGCCTAGAGTGCAATAACCAGCTTCAATGGATGTATTCCAGATTCAAGTGAACAAGACTCAGACTCAAATCCAGCTCCTAGAAATCTAGGTTAAGGTGATTAACTTTTTTAAGGCATCATCATTTAAAATTCATACAGTATTATTCCAAATGCAATTTGTCTTTTGCTAGCAAAATCCTGAAAAAGGAGAATCTCTCTAGCTGGCACTTGTAGTCCGCATTCTTCAGATTGCTAAAAAGTGGTTATAGGTGCTGTTATGAAAGAGTGTAATAAATGTGTCTCCCCGAGAACACTGTTGCATTTGGCTGCTGCCTGTTGCCTGTATACTAACTACACATATTTGGAAATATGTATTTGTTCTGAAGGAAGTGGTACATGTCATAAAGGTCGTATTCTCTGCATTTGCTGAAAATAAAGGTTAGAGCTGTGCTTTATTTGCAGGTCAGTTCACATTTCAGTTACAGAAGTAGTAAATATCTCTGTCATACTGTGTTTCCTCCTTTTAAAAAGGCCAAGGAAATCAGTTGCCCTCTATCTTATATTGGTGATTTATAGCAGTATAAGCCAATGTAAAGGGAGAAGTAGTCTTCAAGTCTTATGTCATACTTTGTGATGGCCATTAAGAAACATGATCTGTCTACTAACCTGCTGATCCCACAGCACATTCACAACTGCAGTGATCCAAACTCTGGCTGACCACAGGCAAAAATATTGAGAAAGCAGCAGACAGCATTACATCTCAGCTTTTTCTCAGATACCTCAGTTTTAAATTTGTATTCCCTGTGGCTGTAAAGCTGTATCTTTGTAGTCTTAGAAGAAACAAGGTTAGCATCACTAGGCAAGTGCACTTCTAGCTTGCAAGAGCTCAGGTGACAATGCTTTCTCAAGAGTCTTTCCACAGTACCGTGGATTGCAGTATCACCAAGTTTCTTCTACTTTAGAATTAAGTTATTCCTTGTTTCGTGCTGATGGGATTAGTGACACAACACTCAATTCATAATAATGATACCATTTTCTTAGACTGCATTTAGATTATAAACACTTTGAGGCAGGAACTACCTCATTGTTCTATGGTTTTATATATGAGTTTGATCCTTCTCTACGACAGGGGTTCCTAGTCATTATGGTTATTAAAATAAGTTGTCAGAACTTGTTTAGAACAAGTTTGACAATGAAACCTGGATCTCTCTCTATACACACACACACACACTTTATATACACATGTATATATATTTAGCTGTCTTCCAAACTGAACTATACCACAGCCTTTCTACTTACCTCTTCCTACCGCATGAACATATGGTGGTGCTGTTCCCCGTATCTGAAAGCAAAGTGCTTCAGGACAATCTGGGATTTTAATAATCCTGCAGGTAAATCAAGGACAAGAGAAAGCAGCATTTTAAGTTAAGCTGCCAGAGCTCTGAACAGTTTTAACAGCATCTTTCCCTGGCATTCACAACCATGTTTTGGATTAAAGAAAGCACCTACATAGTTTACAAATAAGTAAGAAAGAAATAGACATGAAGAAATCATCCACTCCATTCTCTAAGGCAGAGATTCTCTTTGCTAATTAAAACTTGGCACTTCCAAATTTATTACATCTTTTACCATGGGACAGAAACTTTCTATGGTATTTATATTCACTTCCATTTCTAGGCAAACTTCAGTGCAGCTGTGCAGACATACCATCTTCTCCATTAAAATAAAAATAGATGGGAGAAGACATCCTGGACTAGAATTTAGCATCAAGTGCTCATTCAGATGTTCGATTCTATGGCAAATTCTGGGATTACAGAATCTAATAATGCACAAGACATTAACAGGGCTAAGCCTCATTATAAGATACAATAATGGACTGAAAAACTGTAAGGGATGATACCGTTAGAGTCATCCAAAAATAAGCCAAGCTTTAATAGGGTGGAAATTGCTTTCCCTTGGACATATATTAGAGTCTGAGAAGCTTAACACCTGAGACAGAATGATGATCCTTGTGATTCAGTTCTGTTTGTGCACAAGGAAGCCAAAAGTTAACTAACTGCAGTATAAAGAGAATACATCCCAACTTGTTCTAGAAGCACAAGGTTCCTAAAAACAACCTGTGACTCTTGTACCTCTTTCATTTATGTCATTTGTTTTCCTATTGAACAGTTTCTATGTAGCTAAGTGTTTACACAGTTCACTACAAACTGTAGAAGAAATATTTATTAATTGATGTTTCTAGATAATCTTTTTGTCTGCCCATCTTGGCACTTACTCTTTTGATTTGGTGGCTACCAGAAGCCTAAGTGGCCTTCGTGAGCAGAAGGACTGGTTTAAGATGGTTTCTACTTCTGAAAATGGGCGTAGGAATATTAAGTCCTCGTTGATGGAATAGATTTTTCTTCCCATCTGCAGGCCTGCCATCTGCAAATGAAACAAGCACCACAGAAAACTTTGGATCATTGGCAGCATCTCTGAAAATTCAGGCTCCAAGGTTCAACTGTTCTCTACTTATGGATGTTCCTAGGATTATTGTCATATGGAATACTGTATAAACAGTTTTGGTCCATCAAATCATTTCTCAGTCACCCTTAAAGTTGTCTGCATTTACAGAAAACAAAGAGATTTCATCAATATCTGTATAAATATGCCACTCCACAGATACATCTTACTTTGCTATGGATATATCTTTGTACTTTTCTGCTACTTTTTTTTTTGATAGGGACTATTAAAAAAGGAGAGTATATATAAAAAAAGGAGACTAAAAAATAAGAGACTATAATAGACTGGCTGTGATACTCAGTGAGATACAGAAGTGTGACTTCTCACAACTTACAGCTCAGGCACAGGGAGCCAATAAGATAGTTTTCAATCACTAGCCACGCAAAACCAATCTGTACCTAGTCACATAAATGTAACCTGTTTTTAAGTGGTGGTAGAAACCTGTCTCTGCTTTTAAATGAAGTTACTGGCTCTTTATCAGCCTAAAAAGCCAGAAGATTTTCTTTTTAATTCCGAGCTTTTGCACCTAACTTTAGTTATTTGGTCATGGCCACACGGGAAGTCAGAGACAGATCCGATGACAGAATTGACATCCCCTATTCTGCCCACTGGACAATAACCGTAACGATACCTCTTGATGATCTATACCAGTTAAAATGTGACATAGCAGCACTTAGACTAGGTGTTAGGATATCAAGGAAATATAAAATTCCCTTTAACGGAGTAAAAAGAAAAGAAAAAAAAATATTAACCTCTCCCAGATTAGAATTACTTCCTATCACTTCAAGATCCAGCAGTTGGGCTTTCTTCTAAATGTGACAAATCCTTTTCCTGTTCTGCCTGGAATCAATTAACAAATTTCTTGACGTGGAAAAGGAGGTCTAAACAGATCTCCTCCCACATATGAAATCTGACCTGTTGCAAAAATGAATGCGGAAGTGTAGGACTGGAAAACCTTGCTGACTATGTCTATGCATGGCTTGGCTTTTCCTAAATATATTTTGTGGTCTGAAAGTCAGAGATCAATTTACCTACAAAAATCTATACTTTTTTTCTCAAATCAAAGCTATTAAAAGGAAAAACTACTAAGTGCCCTCCTTGAGTTAATTCTCAAGCTCTCCACAGTTGACAACATGCTCTTGTGTACCTGGAAATAACATTTTTCATCTTTCTTTTTTATAAATAATCTCTAAAATGGATAATAGGGATAAGTAGCAATAGAGATTTTAACTTAAGATAGAATTTGACAAACTTTGGTTTATAATTCAATGGCAATGTTCCTGCTATTTGCATTTACTTATACTGATGAGTTCATTATAAAGTAATAATTATTATATGAATTTCTAAAGTCATTATGGTTTAGGCCTGATTTTCTCAAAGTAGCTCATGCACATAATGTATATGCAATTAGCTAAACTCTTTGCATACCTGCAATCATTCTACCTGTGGGTGACCTCTTTATATTCCTAACTTATTGCTTGTGCATACAGGACACCTACCTATACACATAATCATAGCAAATCCATGAACGTGTGAGGCACAAAGTTGCATATTAAACCCTACAAACTAGCAACTTGCAAATAAAAATCTGCTACTCTACTGGGATATAACTAACCAGGTGAAGGAAGATTAGACAGCACGTATCTTTAAGAGTAAAGACCCACAGTGTCACAGAGCTTCTGAATAACGGATGCTCCTTATGACAACTCAATGCAGTTGTCTGGATCTGGGCCACTGTTTTTTTCCGCAACACCAGCAGCTTGCTATTTGCTGTTCATCTGCATGGCCTTTGGCCAGCTGGCTGCTTGTTGAACACGCTCTGTCCAAACCCTAGACATCTGCTTCCCAGTTGGCTGTTCAGAGTGAGACAGCAACCACACCTCCCAAAAGGATAATTTTTTTCACTGTTGCTTCCTTCTCATAAAGTATCATTCATAAACCAGCTCCAGGATTAAAAACCTATGGGAATAAGCCCAGCTACAAGTGAGCTGGGTTAGAAAGGAAGATAACGTACAAACTGAGGAGACATTGACTTTCTGAATGTCTTTCTGAAGACACGTGAACTTGGGATAGGCATGGGATGTGCAACAGTCCATATCAACGAACCACTGCTATATGATTTTTTTTGTGACCATCTAAGTGAGCTGAGCAAATGGTAATAGTCACAGGCAGCAGCTGCCAGGAGCACGGGGGCACAATTCCCACAGGCAAGAGTCCCGGGCTGAGAACTGCTCATCATTCAGGATCAGGAGAGAAAGTGCATGAGTAGTGCTCACGAGGGCACTATTCGATCTAAGGGCCAAAATGAGAACCTGAACACACATGTCAGGCAAAGAGTTCCCAAACTGCGGTTCAAGTACCCTATCAGTACAGGAATTTGATGTTCCAGCAATTCTTTTAAACACAGTTTGAGAACTGCTTCTGGCATAGACAAATCTGACAGTTCACAAAACAGTTTCTAAAAAAAAATCTTGAGAAGAAAAAAGCCACTAATAATAGAAAGAACAATGCTTGGCAAGTCTGATTTCAAATAAAAACCCCAAAGATCCTTGTTGCACATGCATGAAGTTCAATACTGTGTGCCACCACAACTTGTCATGACAATTTTTTTCCAGGTATACTAGGAAAAAAAAAAATCACAATCCCAAACTCAGACAGAATGTGTTCATCTTGAATAAACTTGTGCAAGTAATAGATTTGTTCACGCTTAATCAGTGAATCTGGAATCTTGTTCTGGCCTAAAGTCTGACAGTCCTAATGACTGCAGTGATGGGCACTGTGAAGCAAAGCTGCATGTCTTAATTTTTGTCCCTAAAGAGTGTGACAGCAGGCATAGAGTCTCTAAATGGCCTACAGCTGCTAGGCCACACAGAACTGCATGCTGGATATCTTTCTAGTATCACGAAGCAATCAAAAAAGCCCAAGAATATAATGAAATGCATTACTGTTGGACCTCAGGTCTTTCCAGGATGGGCTGACAGCCCTCTGGTTCAGAGAGATGCAGATTTAGGTTTTTTCTGGAGCAATATTTTAAGATCAAGTTGAAAAGAAGGCTCATGGTCACAGATGGTTTGTCTTGGAAGATCAAGAAAAAGATTCCTTAGAAAAGTGTGTGCTTCTGTCGTCTTAAAACATAACAGATTTGCAGGACATTCCACAGGCATCCAGCCAAAGAAAGGGCAGAAGGATTGTCTGTCAGGCAATGGTTTACAGCAGAGGTTTAGATTAATAAAAGTTTTGGCCAATCTATGTCGATTTTGAGCATGAGGTAGAAGACTTGTTTCTTTGTTGACCATAAACCAAATGAGAATCAGGAATACTGACATAATTTAATTCTAATATTAAACTTCAGTTCAAAATTCCTTCCCATTTGACATTCTCAACTTGCTAAAATCAGTCTGTCCACTTCAGCTGTTTGCATTGGGCGAGTCATCCAGGAATATTTGTAGCCTAAAGCAGTGACCAACAAATGAATGTGGACATTAAAAAATTCTCTAATGGTTGACTTTTAATGAGCAGTACTGTCTCTGTGCTGCCACAATTTACTGTGAAACCATGGACAAGTCATTTAGTTCCCTCCAATCTCCATAGGTGCTGAAAGGCACCTAAATAGCTTTTAAAAAATAGACTTTCAGTCTGTGCCTTATTTCAGTAAATGAAAGATCACATTGTGTTATCTACTCAAAGGTTTTGTATGGATAAACAAATGACTATGAAATACTCAGATCTTAAGACATTTGGGCCATCTATGTGCCTCAAAGAAACAAAGCAAATATATTTTGTAGAGCTGTTAAAAAATACCAGGGAGAGAAATGAGTGCATGTTTTTTAAGGAAAAATACAAATCTAAAAATATAACTTAAATCTGTTTCTCACTGAACATCTTTGCTATCCCAAAACAATGTTACTTTGCCTCCCTCCTCAAATGCAAGTTGCTAATGAACCTGAGATATGCTATCATCACACAGAGATACTGCTGCTGTCCTATCACTTATCAAAAATATTCAGCAAGTCACCCAAAGATGCCAAAACACTTAGAAATCTACAGAAACAGTTCATTACCACAGGAAATGTAGAAGATACCTGATTTTCTATAAGCTGCCTTTAAAATAAACAGAGCTTAATAGGATGGCTTTGTACTTTTTCAAAGCACTGAAATATTCTTAGGTACCAAACCCAAAATATTTATGAATGTCAGGCCATACCTCTGCAGAAGATCCTCGTCGAACTGACTTTACCACGATTGCTTTGTTCTTTTCTTCCATGTCAAATCCATAGTCATCTTCTTCTGGTAAAATCTTAAAAAGAGCACAAGGTAATGCTTCATAAATAGGGACTTAGCTGAAAAGCTGAAGGATGGAGATGAGAAATTGGACTTTTCATTGCAAGCCACGATTGCATAGACTTGTAGATTTTAAGGCTGAAAGCAACTATTAGGTCATTTGGTCTAATCTCCTACATAACATAAGCCATAAAATTTAATTGAGTTATTTCTGCATTGAGAAATTACTACACTAAAGTAGAATTTCCAGAGAGCTTTCTAGTTATGAACTGCAGTCTTTAAGAAGTGAAGAATCTATTCCTACCCTTGAGAGTTTGTTCCAATAGTTAATCAACTCTTCTATTAGTAACTGCATTTGGTTTTAACTTCTAGGCCTTCATTCTTCATTAGATCTTTCACTTTTAGGTTAAGGAATTCATCAATATTCAGTATTTTCCATCAGTGAATGCACTTACAGATCAAATTGTAGTCATTTACTTATTTTTAAAAATACATCCCACATACCCAATTATGAATGATCCATTGAGTCCTTCTTAGCTACCAGTTTCAAATAAATTGGGGACCTCAGGCCTATTTCTCATAGATGATACTACACACTACATAAATTACATCGTAACACTTGGTCTGCTCGCTAAAATTTTGGATGACCAGTGAGAGAATAATTTCTGACATCTATAGGTTCTTCCTCTAGAGAACAGGCACATAAGCTTTGTGTTAGGGAAAAAGTACAAGACTCATGTCCTGTGCTCAGTTTGCACCTTTTATGGTTGACAGAAGACTTGGTAGTTCTTGCTCCTGATAATCTGCTTCCTCTTATTTGCACTGAGGTTACACAGACCTGTCATATAAATATTTTTCATAATCATATCAATCATGGCAAATATTAGTTTCACTCATCCTTTTCTAGTAGTTTATTAACAATGAAAGAAAGCTTAACAACTCACTTCCAATTTTAAAAAAATAAAGCAAGTCTGGCCACTGGTAAATGGACAAGTGGAAATTCTACCAGATAAACATCTTGCATTTGAGCAAACACTACACATTTAAGAACCATCTCATAAATTCTAATTGAGTTAAAAGGAAAAACAAAGCTTCTTATAATCTAGCATGCCACTGGGAAAAAAATTACTGAGAATTATTTCCTTGATTCTGATGATTCCTGTACTATTTTAAAATACTGTCCTTTTTCTATTGAAGTCAATGTCATCAGCCTTTAAGCTTTGTCCTTCTACAGGAATTCACCTTAGAAAAAAAATATTAAAGAAATAGAATCATTCTTTCCTGCAGGAGCCATGCAGCCATGTTAAAATAATGCATGACATAATATATCTGCAGGGAAAAAATCCTCATCAGATGATGTTCAGATTAAATGACAGACAGGAAAGTAAAAAGACTGAAAGGTAAGTTTACCATTCTTGGATATTTCTAACAAAATAGTTTCAGAAGTTGCTATTTATGCATGTTTAATAAAAGGACAGCTTAGAAAATTGGGGATATCACCGGTTAGATTTTTAGTGTTGCAAGTGTAATGAGTTTCAGTCCAACACAACATGTACTTTTATCACTTCACATTTGGGATTGAATAGAAAATTTCTAGGATAGGTCTCCCATCCAATTCTCATTTTCAATTTCTTTTGTTGCATTTTGAAAGCATATGTGAAAAGATATTTAAAAATTTGGAAGCTTTGATTTGTCAAACTTAGTAAGCCAGTAGCTACACAAACTTACATGATCTCTTAGGTGCAGCTATCATTACTATGCATGAAGATCTTTTATATGCTATCATTTTTATTAACCTACCTTTCTCTGTTCATTAGTCAAAAATGTATTGTTTGAAAGCAAAGAACCAAAATACTTTTAAGAAATCCCAAGTGCATCAACATCAGGAACTTTATCACCACGTTGTAAAGAAAGAAATCTCACATTCTGTATACTGACAGAAAAGGTAGATTATGGATAATATTCAATATGCAATACTAGGAGAAGGCTATGATTCATTCTTTATTATGAAGTAGTAATACCTTGCAATTCTACAGCTGAATGCCATTCATCCCTAAGGAGTCCAAAGCAATTAACTAACTTGCCATCTACAAGAATTATTTCTGTGCCCCTGAAATCCAATCAGTTTTTTGAATGTAAGGCAGCAGCTGTTTAATCTTGAAAGACAACCATGTTAAAAAATGAGACCATATGAGAAATAAGCATGTTTAATCAAAACCAGAGGGCAAATGTAGTTGGAACATATTCAAAGAGAATTTTGACAGAGATGGGGGGACAGAGTGGGGAGAAGAAAAGCTATGCAAAGAAGGGTCTATTACACCTGTATCTGTTACATTCATGAACCATTTTTGGCACATGGGTCATGATGCTCGTGTGGTACCTCTCCATTTCTCCTCCTTCCTGTACAAGGAGGATTATAGAATCAGAAAATGCTTGTGACATGGGGATGTTCAGTGTCTATGAGGGGAGATTTGACAGATTTCCAGGACAATGAAGATGACAGAGATGTGAAGTAGCTTGATGCTATGGGGTAGCTTCCAGCATTGCATCACGCTAATGTCATGAGAGCACGACTTAAATGTACAGGGCATAGTGTCTGGTTTACCCACCACACTTGCTGAGCCCTCAAACTGCATTCACACAAAGGGCTTTGGCTGGGCACTAAGATGCCCCCAGTGAAGGAGGTGAAAGAACTGGATCCATTTCCCTCTTGGCAGCCTCCCCAGGCTGCTTCTACTGTTCACGCAGAAGCAGGAACTCTCAGCCTAAACTCCTGGGGAAATCGGCAGTGAAAGAGGTAGCATAGGCAGATCAACCACCATTTCTTAAACTATGGTCCAAGATGCACATCCTTTTCTCACAGCCTTACCTACAGCTCTCCAGCACAAACTCTTCTCTGTTGGACACACTTGAACAGTCTGACTTGATTAAGAATTTCTTAAGGAGCAGTGACTTATCAGATAATGCCAAGTCTGAATGCTTCACAAAACTGATGAGGTTTCTATGGCCCTCAGCAGCATTCATTTGAAGGGACCTATTTTCCTGTCACCTCATCTCCCAGGTTGGTCCAGTCTCCCAGCCTTTCAAAAGTCCAAAGCTCTGGGGCACTACAACAAAATTTGAAAAGACAGAATTTCTTTCCAATGAGGAGCTCCAGAATCTAAGTCACCCCTACTGCTATTATCTTTAAAGGTATGTTTTGCCACATTAGCAAAATAGGCTTAATACATACAAAATGGCTCAAAGTTTCTTCTGGTTTGTGAGCTTTGAAATTGAGCACCGAAATTGAACTGTCTGTTCTGAACAGTGAAAGATTTACAGCCTAAAGGATGTTTTTCACTTCAGAGTTCACTGTAATTTTTAGTATCCAAATCCACTCAAAGCCTTTATCTGGTCACATACCTGGATGATGGATGCCTCTTTGGTACTGACTTTTGCCAGCCTGTCTCCTTGGGAGATCAGAAATCCCTAGAGGATGGGTTCTCATTAGTGGCTCTGTACCCAGGGGTGTTTTAAATCAATGATATGAACTCTCAAGCTACAATAGACTGTGGTACTAGTATAATGAAGAACAAAGGGAAATGTCTTTTTTGCTCGCTCTCTGCTGAAATTTTGCAGAATTAGGTAGTTTCACATTAGCACAACACACAAAAATAATTCTCCTGGAATGATTAAAGATGAAAGACATTTTTATTAAGGACCAAGTATGGCTTTATTTGAGTAATACAAATTACTATTATTTATTCATAGATAGAACAGGAGAAATGTGTTTTATAGTTTTATGAGAATTTTAGGAAGACTACTACATTTATTGATTAGTTGGTTTAAAATGGAGAAGACATGAACTCAAATGATAATACTACCTATTACCTAAAAACTTGGTATCTGAAGTGCTGAATTGTAAGGACACTTCCATTTTCAAAGCTGATTCTAAATGTAACAGCAGTAGCAAAGCCCTGTGGATAGATGAGATTTAGCATCCTAACTTTCAGATGGTAAACTGAGGTATGGAGTGACTTAAGGTCTTTCTCAGACCACACAGTGAGTTCATGTGAGAAGTTAAATTAAAACCCAGGTAGCTCTGACTTCTGTGCTCAAACCATTGGCTTTCATTGAATATGCTACAGTACTCAGGCACCTGCATGAGTTGAATTCCAGGACGTGTGGGACACAGCAATTACTCTCTCCTGCAACTATTGCGACACACTACTGACAGTAAGAAATATGGGATTCCCTGGAGGCATGTAGGAGATATCACAGATCTGGAAAGTTTACGAGGTTTAGACTTAACAGTCCAGATCTCCAATCCAGCATGACGGTTTTGAGAACGCTACATAAAATGTACAGAGGCATCATCTTCAGAAATCACTGGAAATGCTTTCTTTTGAGATCAGATAAGTGATACACTGGAGTCTTCTGAGGATTCTAGCATTGTATGTGCATTAAACTTCTTAGGAAACTTTGATGAGGCCCATCTCTACAGGCAATTATCCTTGTCTGATACTCAGCTCCAAGCTACCGGTTTCATTTTGTGTTATGGTTGGCTTGGGCTAACAAGTAGAGGTGCTGATCACAAGTTAACAGCAACATTGCAGTAACCAAGTCACAATGCTTAGAGTCAATCCAAAATCCAAATTCTCTTCAACTATGCAAAGAATGTTGTATATTTTTTCAGTTTGTCAAGATTTATGTCCTTCAATGAGAAACAATTGCACAAATAAATGAGTATTAAGTTTTGTTTGAAGTGCATTTTTTCAGACTGAAAGCACTTTTTTCCTTGGCATTTCTAATGATGTAGTTGCCAAAGCTTCTGTTTTTTTCTGTTTTCAAGGGCAAGCTCTCCTGTGATAAAGCAAACTTAGATGAAGAGGGTAGGGGAAGCTGTCCATTAAACAGCTAGGATTTCATGGCAGTAGAAAAGCATGTTTCAAAAGCCAGTGCTGAGAAAATTCCATTAAACTTCTTATGGTGGGATTGGGGGATGGGAAGGATCAATGCCCTATCATGAGTCTAAAGAGGCAAGTAGTGATGTTGCACAGACAGGAAAGCCTCAGGATTCCAGCTGCCCAAAATTGCTAAACACAGACTAACAGAGAAGTCAGGCACAAGTTTTTGTTATGAATAAGTGTAATGCATTTACTGTACTGCTATTTGTGGGATCCTCTTTACAAACATTCAGGGCACTGCTAATTAATTTGTGAAAATGAGGGCAACTCAATTTTAGCATGACTACTACTCATTTGACAAAATCTGTGCCCTCTAACTAGGAGATTTCTTATTCAGCATGTGCTGTTCATTTCGGATTGTTTACTTTTTGAGATGGGACTGTATTTTGACTGAGGCTAACTGATGCACTTCACAACTACAATAATAGTAATATTAAAATTATTCCTGTTGCAAGTATTTCAGTTACCAAATTATGGAGTGACTAGAAGGACCAATTAGGGATTACAATTAATCACTAGTAAATAGTGCATGTGCAAGGTTTGCTTGTTTGTTCTGGCTCTTTAGTGACTACTATCAAATAACTTTAAATCCCTCATTTCACAGCTAACCTATTACCGTTGGGTTTTTGCATTTTAACAGAAGTGCCTTGAACTGACAGAAAAAAGTGGAAGAGACATAATAATCAGTTTCCTCAAACTGTCTTGCCTTGATAAGGTGGAAAATTAAAAATACCTGAACAATGGCAGTTCCCACCAACTTACATGAAACTAATTTCTGAGTGCTCTGAAAATCACAATAAAAAAAACAACCCACAAAGTGTACCACCTTTTAACTGCTTCTCTTTATCTAACAGCTCTCCACGAGGATAATCATATTAACCAACCTGACCCTCTAGTCTCTGGCACTGGATGCATAGAGGAATAATTTTGAGGGACCATGGCGCTATAAGTATTAGTTCTGGCCATTCACACAAACACAGATTGGTCTCCTGGGAGACAAGACAACAGTGAGACAGTAAAGTTTGTGTGAATCACAGGAGAAGTTTTCCCGTATAACGGACCTCTGGATCTTTTCCAGCAATTCTGCTTTTGTAGTTTCTGACCTGAGTTTATATCCTGCTCCTGCATTCTGCCAGTGTTCAAAGGGAGAAAAAGATGGGCCTGGAGCCACTGGTACTAAACACGGATCACAGAACAAAGAGTCTGCACCAATCCCACTACCAAGTCTGAACAGCATTAGAATAGTCCCAGTGCAGTAACAACTGTGATGGCGCTTAGTGAGGTGGGAATCTGGAGGTAACAGTAATGTTGCAAAAGCATGAACATAAAGAACAGTATTTTTTGGAAAATGGTTTCCATAAACAAAGTAAAGCTGATACTTGATCCAGTAATGCAGGGCATATTCATGTCGCTTAGACAATGATATCCTGAAATGTCTGTGTTCTTATCAGTCTTTTAACTTGCACTGAATCTACTTCACATGTAACAGTGTTTAAACTGTGTTTAAACTTGATGGCAGACCTCTCCCAAGATAGTAGTGCCCACTATGCTTTCCTCCACCACACCAACACTGTGGTGCCTGCTCAGCAAACTCAAGAAACACATGGTGCCTGCTAAGACAACATCTCCAGCTCCCAGCTCGCTTCCAGACTCTCTCAAAGGCTTCATGGGAGCAGAAAGGGGTTGGACTGTGAACTGGACAAAATGGTCCTATCTCCGAGTCTCCTCTTTTCTTGAGATGTATCAGAAATAGGGAGGAACTTACTTGCATTTGCACATGTGTGCGTGTGAGCTGTGAATCCAAAGCTCCCAGGTACTGCAGGACGGTCACATCTGCCACTTACAGAGTTCCTTCATACTAGAATAAGCTATGTGGTCTGCCAGGCTAGAAAAGTCAGAGCTACAGAAGTTGGAGCTCTACAGCAAAGTAGCTCAAGAATTAGTATTTATGCAGTGAAGAAAAGGCTAGCTATAGGTGCAATTCCCCATTTCAGTTCTACTCCATTATAATTTTCCTTCTCATTCTCCTGTAGTATAAACTGCTACCACTTTCACAGAAACATCAAGGTTTGCATTTACATATTTCTTACCAGAAGACTCTTTCCCAGGATGTTTTCCACAAGCTTGAAGTCATTACGTAATTGTTTGCTCTTGGAACTGGTGCCTTCCATCTCCTCATCAGCATAAAAACGGAAATATAAGGATTCATCCTTAAATTCACTTTTCTCCAGGACTGGAAACAATATGTATGAAATACATACATGCATTTACACAGAGGGAGAAAGAGAGAAACAAAAAAGAAAGTTAAAGGAAATCCTAAACATTTCCCCAGTCTTTACAGAACAAAGACCAGATGCATCCCTATCAACTAGCTATTCAGCTCTATATTTTTAAGCTACTACTGTATTTTAGGGGTATACTGTTCCTCACGAAGCACAGTAGCTCATGATATGAAGTTGGACTTCCCTGGCATGTAGAATGCATATAAAATGCAGAAGATCCTCTTGGAAGAAAGATGCTACTCAATACCTTATGCTCCTTTCCCATGTCAAAATTAATACAGTAAAACTATTAAAAAAGAGGGGTAAAATGGCTGTTTAAAGGTGAGCTGGCTAAATAGACTAAGGCTTTTCAACCTAAAAAGGAATTGAGAGGGAAATGAAATAAAATATATAAATTTATATATATAAAATCTATAACATTCTGGAAGGCATGACAAAGTTCTTTAACATGTTTTCACATATGAGACCTGGGGGCTTCAAACAAAAGTAGCAAGTGACAATTTTAAAACCTGAGGAACAACTTCCTCATGCAACATGTACTTATGCAAAGGAACTCCTTGCCAAAGGATGCTATGAATGCCAAAAGTCTACATGGGCTCAAAACAGATCAAATTCTTTAAAGAAAAACAATTATGCTTTCATTCTTATCAAGTACTATGCAAATTCTCTATTAGTTATTTAGAATAATCTGCTCTCAAAATCACTATTCAAAATATGAAAAGTAAATGTTATTTATGACTAAAACTGGATGTTTCATTGGACAAACTGTGTTTTCCTCTTAGGACTTTGTGCTATTTGATACTGATACAGATGTGGTTTGTTTACTTTCCCAGTTTAGCAGCAGCATCACTGAGGATGGATGATGTCTAACTTGGCAATTTGGCACTTCAGATTTGGGAACTTCAGAGATTCAGCACTAAGGATTGTGCTTGTTACCCAAGTGGCAAGAACTAGGCAATTTTACTTTGTACGTGACATTTTTTGGTGATATTTCAGGACAGTACTTGTCTTGTGCATTGGTCTGATGACTCTGAAAGAGATGCAGTGAAAAAACATTCCCCTTCTAGCTTGTTTAATCGCTTTAGGGCTCATCATAACTATTAGCGAGGGGATTCACTTGGGAAGGTACTTAGACATTTTGTGTAAGCTCGAAGACTGCTTTTTAGAAGGACCTGCTGGGATACCTGCAATTGTATACATGTCAGCGTGTACGGCACGGCCTATAGAAAAGGGATTTTCAGACAGTCAGCTTATCCAACTGAAGTAAGAGCTCCTTTAATTGGTTGTGGTAAGTAATATTGATGCATTACCATGATGCATGAAGCCGTTATTGCAGAGTCCAACACCCAGTGCGACAGCTTCCTCCCGAGTCTGACAGTCTCCCTAGAAACAAGAGGATGAATATTACATCTCAGACAACTTCCTAAGCTAAATTATTCCCCTTCCCCATTACAGAGCTTGTGGCTCTGAAATTAGCAGGATGCTCTTTGTAGCAAGAAAATAAAATAGCTACCCTGTTGCCCAAATCTCATTCATTCCTATATATAGCATCTCTTGCCTCCTACAGGAAGTAGGAGGACAAAGACCAGGATTCTGGAAAGTAGCTGTTTAACCCACAAAGGGACATAATATCTCAATGTACAGAGTTTTTATTTACAACGATAGTGTTGGACTTCAGGACTCATTAGCCACAGACAGTAAAACTCATTCTTAGAGAGAGAAGATGAGAGATCTTATCTATATTCAACCAAAGGGAGAAAAACCTGAGTAAACCCAGTGTATGTGAACTCCAAAGGTCAGACTGGTTAAAATGGCAGTGGCATTCTTTTCTTACACAGCAGACCTACGAACAAAGGCTTCAGTTTTTCACTACTTGAAGCCTTCAGTGTAGTATTTCGAAACAGATACCAAAGGTGACTTGGAAATTTACAAATTTACCTAAAATGGCAGCATTAAATTTTGCATCTACAATTCAGTTAAAAACAAGAAATACCTAGTTTTCTCTAGGTATCTGCTAATTTGCAGCCAGAAGTGAAGACTTTACAAACATGCTGGTTCTACTTTTTAGGCAGACATATAAGTTCTAAATAGTGCTGGTAAAAATCAGCAGGCCCTATTGGTCTTATCCAGATGAAACCCATTGTTAGCACTGTCACTTGATGCAAGATGACCTGCGTCCCAAATGGGCACAAGAGAACCTGGGATCTGCTCTCTCACTAAGAGCAGATGGTGAGCTCATTCCAGCAGGTCAGGACCTGCTGCTTTGGCAGAGGACCAATTTCAGCACACTACTTTCAGTCCTACTAAATTAGAAGCTGTATCCTACACAAATATTACACCTTCTTTTTGCCCCTCCATCTGGAGAACTAGATATCCTGAAGCTCTAGCAGCAACTGCAGAGTAGCATACTGACTTTGTTTTAAGCAACCCAGCTTGCAGACCAAGAGCCCACTGATCTTGTCAGCAGAACATCAGTCATACTGCAAGTCCTACTGACAGCAGTAGCTTTTTGCCAGGCAAATACTGGCAAAGAACATCACTATGGTGTAAAGATACTATTTAAATACAGGATAAAACAGGATCAGCTCTTGCCAATCGGCAGCACTACTGACTTTTGTTGAAGAGATTTGCTGAGAACACAAAAGAAAAAAAAAAGGCATGACATTTACAAATTAAGAACTAAATACTGTTGTGTTGGTAGGAAAAGGACCAAGGTAGTTTTGGAGGAACCGCATGATCATGTAATCACACAAGGAAAGCCAAGAAAAAGGGTTTAATAAACCTGAAGTTTAACTGTTACTATAAACTAATTTCAAGTCTTCGTAAATCTTTCCTCATTTTCAACATCCTGTCATGCAACAATTCTCAACACTCACTTTGTGTTACTTTATGAGATAAACGGATAGTTTATTTTACAGAGGATGGGACTTAAAAATCTAATTTATTCTTTCAACTGTAAATAAACTGGAGAGAAATGCCTTCTAATGTTACACTCTTAACCTTTAGTAATCTACTTGTGTTTTAGGCAACAAAACCTTTGTGTAGAAAGGCTCTAAACCAGACTTGGCAACTTCTGATGATGTTAACCTGGCCACAAAACATTCCCCTAGCAAAACAGCATTCTCTAATTACAAAATATCATTTAAAATAGATCATTTCAGCTCCCCTGTAAGTACTTCTAAATGTTATATGGCAATTTGTACAAATACAATGAAAGCAGTAACAAAACTCTTAAGAAAAAAGAACCACTTACAATCAATAATCTTGACAGAACGTGTCTCATAACTTTTTCATACAGAAATTGGATGTGAAAATAGATTCACTAGTTTTGAGAAGATAATTTAGATTTATTCAAATGCAATCACTGCATTTGAGTCAGCAGAATTATAGAAACAGTTTACAGTCAGTACCATAGTGAAGAATCATGTCTCCAGAGCACGCTATTATTATTACTATTACTACTGCCACCATTACTATTATTATTGTTGTTGTCTAGTTCTGGTGATGATATGATGTCTAAATCATGGACCCTAATCATGAGCCATGGTTGATTGTTTTGAGATGCATAAGCCCAACAATTAAGATTGTCTCTGACCTAGATTGTTTACAACTCCCATGTAGGAGAAAAGAAAGCAGATGAACACAGATAAGTTAAGAACAACCAAATCACTTTTAAATATTTTGTTGATATCATGGAAAAGGAGAGTCTTAAGATTATGAAGTGCTCCTTCCAAGTCGGAAGGAAACCTAAGGTAATGCAATGCACAGAGGTGCAATATGTACTGCAAGAGAAAGAAACAATGGATGGATGGATGGATGGAGAAAAAGACCTAAAGATTCTTACCAGCCAGTTTATACTTTGCGTTTGTCCATTTACTTCCATTTTACCTTTCATAAAATTGCCATTCTAAGTTTCTTAGACTTAGGACTAGGGATTCAACACTGGTAGTGTTTTACCACAGATCATTTCTGGAGGTCTGGATATAAATTTTCAGCCAGATGACAGAAGTACTGTTATTGTGGCAGTGCAGTCTTTTAGTGCACCCTCAGTAGTACCTAGGATTCTGAGAAGTACAAGAGCTCTGACATTTATAAGTGAGGTCTTTATTCCTCTTTGTTCTCAGCCTACTGGCAGTGGGAAAAATATTAGGTTGTAAAATGAAGTTGAGAGGATCCAGAGTCAATGAAAGAATAAGCCCCTTCCCTTCAAGGATTACTTCTAAATATACATAGAGACCATAATATAATTCACAGACACTTTCAGTCTAAATCCATGGATATGGATCAGGTATTTCTCCTTTCAGGCTCTGACTGCTGAAACCATTTCTCTGTTATATCCAAAGGGTCACTAAAGTAATGCCTATGGAGAACTCTAATACAACATTATGTTTTCCAGGATTTGACTTTGTGCCTCTAGAAGAGGCATAAACACTTCCATCTCCAATCAGCACTTATGCTCATGTGTGCTTTCTCCACCGTCATATCTAATGCTTTATTTCAGTGTCTCATGCACAATTTCCCTAAGACATGTTATGGGGATAACGGCAATAGGATCCAGCTATTGTGAAGAGCTGTAAACAATAAAAAGACATCATTCAAATTCACCATTAAATCTCCAAGTCATTAGGAAATCCCTTGACCATCCTCTCTCACATGCAAAAACTCCCTCATAGTGAATAATCTGTGCTAGCATATCACAGGGCACTTTAATTAATAAACCTGATAGTCAGAGATGCTCAGCTCCTGCAGACCCCGATGTCTACAGAGCCACAAATGCACTGCACATCTAATAATAGAGCTCTATTAATCCAGCCTCAGACTCTGAGGGCATACAATATATAGGGGATAATAACATTTATCCCATTTGAATACAACTGTTCAAATGTACACAAGATTAAGCCTTGTTGGGGACCCAATTTATCTCTTCTCAGAAGTATAATAACCAACAATTTCCAGGTAGGAAGATCAGGATACGAAATACAGTTGACATTGTTTCTTTGATTATAAAAAAAGTTCTTACTCTCTTGCTCTGTTTAGTCTTATGAATTTTGTAAAGGTCAATGAAATGAAAAACAGGTTTCTTATCAGGGAGGGCTCCCACTCGCATTTATAGTCTAAATTGCAAACGGAAATGAGAAAGACTATCCTTCAAGACAGTCATCCCTATGCCACTAAATCTAACAGAAACAATAGTCTTCACTTTTTTTTGTGCACCATTTCTAAACTAAAATAATGCTGCAAATTGATTGTCAGAAACAGAAATAAATATATCCCAGCATTTTTGTGTAACAGGTAGTTATCAGATCAGACACCATCACCAAGATTTTCAAGAACAGATGCCTAAAGTCAAACTGAAAGGTAGATATTTGAGCAGTTAAGTAAATGCACTACCTTGCAAAAAAGCTGAGTATTCATCAGCTCCCACTAAAATCTGTCGTTAGTTAATATGGCCAAAGTATGAACTATTTTCTAGCAACCATTCAATCTAGTATGAAAACTCCAAGAAAACCCTCATGAAAATTACTATTTGTAAGGATCTATGAGCAAAAATTGATTTAGCCACATAGACAGGAATTCATCTAAGTCATAGACAGTGATTTAAATGTTTAACAATGTTCCCTTTTAATTGAGCACAGAAGAAATTTCCCTCATCTTTCCATCTGTATACATGCACATATGCACACATATACACAATATAAATTACAGAGTCTTCTGTATCTCCATATCTGGCTTTAGTACATTCTGGTTCAATCTTCATGTAAAGTTCAGTAAACAAGAAAACTAACAGCCAGAATAACCTCCCAGAATGAAGAAAAATGGGGACCAAGAGCTGATGTTTTACCTTGCTATCTGAGTCTTTCTACTGCCTACAGCTCTATGATTAAGTGCTACATTGGCCAGATTAGCCTGATTACATCTCTCTTCTTTGGCCAAAGCAGATGTTTTTTCCTCCCTCAGCTTTCCATGAATAAGACCCCATTAAATCACATGTAACTGATACGACAACCTCAGTACTAATATCCTTGCTCTCCTCTATACTCTTAATGGGAAAACAATTGACTACTCCATTCTCATCCAGTTATTTGGAACAGAACAACCTTAAATCACATCAATCTTATTAATGTAGGAGGATGTCAAATGCAATTGCAGAAAACATTTCTGAAGGACAACATTGCTGGTTGTCAGAGGCCTGATTCTCATTCAAACTAGCCACCCTTTATGTTATCTTGGCAGTAGAGGACTTAATGTGAGTGTGAATCAGACCATCATTCAAGACAAAACCAGAATGTCCACTTGAGTCTATGATGGTGAGCAACACGGCACACTCTCCCTTTAGATTGTTTTGGACTATCAAAGCTAAATTTTTAATTTCCCAAGTTACAGGCTCTTCTCTGTAATTACAAGGTAAATGTGGGGCAACTACAATTTCTAAAGATAATGGTGTAGTTGTTGGTGTAAAACTCTAGATTAATTTTTCAATAAAATTGTACCACACCTATATGAGATTAAATTAGATCAACATTGCTCTACATGTCTTCAGAAAGTCACAAGAAATAGAAAAGATCCCTGAGAACAGCCGGTTCACCAGCTAACAAAAGGGCTAACAAAGGACTTTCTTCCTCTTTATGCTGCCAAATAATAAGTTATCACCAAATGAACAATAACAGAAAGCATAAGTTTTTAAGTTCAAAGAATCAGAATATGTTTAATTATGTTCTCTAGATAAATGTGTTTTATTTACTTTCAAATGGAGCTGAAAAATTAAGCTACTTGTCAAAGACAGCAGTATCTTAAAATTTTCTTACCTGTGCAATTAGCCAATCCACCAGTTTACTTGCAGGGATTACTGATTTGTAGGTCTTTAGGTGGTAGTCACGGTCTCTAATTAAGAAAAAGAATTCAGGGAAAATCAGGATAAAAAGGTAAACATTTCTTTTATGCTTTAAACCTGCATATAATTATTGTGACCTACTATTACAAAGTTGAGGGAAGAAGAATTATAGATGGAAAAAAACTCTTACACTCCCAGACACAAACAAATAAGAGAAAGAATAGGAAGAATAGGAAGCAGATATCCTTTTTCTCTAAAAGAAAGGACTAGTTTTTAAACTTCTCTATCAACTTGAATTAGGAGGATATTTCAGATCAATACAGAGCAGTGTTATTTCAAATTTCTCTAGATGTTGTTTCAAGTCATCTTCAGAGAGTTCATATTCCTGCCAGAGGCAACCAGGACATTCTTTTCACAGATGTACTGAGCTGCTGTTTGAACTTGGGTTAGAATATTGCCACCAATGATCCTGTTGAAAATCACATTCTTCTGGCTGGAATTCATCTCATAGTTTCCATCCTAAATCCATCTTAGTCCAGTTTAAATTTATTGGCTGAGTGCCAGCCCCACCTATAAGCTTAAATAGTTCTTCTCTAGTGTTTACCCATCAATGTATTCATAGACAGTGACCCTACATATTCCCTCTGTGCCCCCTTTTTCTTAGGCTCACTGCATTAAGCAGGTTTTAGCCTACTCTGTCAAGAGAGGTTTTCCTGATTCTCCGTACCTGTTCAGATTTTACTTCCGTTAGCAAAATATCACAGCGTAGCCAGACACAAATAGAGTACACAGTGTTCTTTTATGGCATTAGATAATTTCAGCCATTGTAAATAAAAAAAAATGTTGTATTTAGGTCTTGTAACACAAGTTGCACCATCTCACACACAGCCCTTGTAGAGGGCAGCACTGTTCCTGAAATAAGGAAAAGAAATCCTATTGTAACTTGCTGCATTTAGCAGTTTTCTTCCATTCCTCTTCTAAAGAATTTTGATAAAAATATAAGAGGACTATGTGGCTCTGGACATTGGTCTCTAACACCTTTCATCTCCAAGTCACTGGATTTAATCCAGCTCATGAGAGAATGAAAAGCTCTTTCCATTTTAAGGCTGTTTACTAGCCCGTGTGAAATAAGTTTGGTGGTCTTGATCCAGTTCCTAGTTCCACATCACAAAAGCCATTACCACAATTAATTTGCATTAATTGGCTCCCTCTTGTTGAGAGTCTCAGTAGAGAGGCCAAATGCTGAATGGCTATGAAGAATTAATTCCTCTCTCATCCTTAGAGGTGGTCCTTCTATTTCAAGCTTGAGGTCCACTGGCATGACTGTGGAAGGAAACTTTCACAGCCACTGTGACTGTTTTACAGTCCGGATGTATCTATAAGGCAGCTCAAGAGAAGACTTTATTCTTCAGTTCTGTCAAATCAATCTCTTTCATTAGCACCACACCATTTGATATTTCCTTTTTTCTAAAAATCTAAAAATCAAACCACCATCTAAAATTAATCCCACTCATGTTTTCCTTTTACTAATCATCTACAGATACAAATATGTTGTGAGTGGCTTTTGTAAATAAATGCAGCAGAAATGCCTGTGTGTTTGCAGAATGCAGGGTGTGAGAAATTAGAAAGGGAAGCAGGACTTTCAGAATTTGGGGGGGCGGGGGCGGAACGGGGACGGACAGGGATGGGGACGGGACACGAAACCCAAAACATGACAGCATTTCCAGAAATATGTGTCCTTGGAACATATAAAAGCTTTACTCAGAGTGCTTACAAATATTTTTCAACTTGTCTTCCAGTAATGTGCTAAACCTAGCACAAAACTGTGGGAGTTTTCTGGGCAGTTTTTCCTCTCACACTCTTATCTTATGAAAATGTGCTTTTGAAATGTCAGAACAATAAAGCAAAGCATTAAAATATTGAGTACAAATGAGTAGGGGTTTCCAGATCGTGAGAAGCAACTCCCAACATTTTAATACAGATGCTGACACAGAGCTAGAGTTTTGAATAAGCTGGCATCCAGATCTTGGTCCAAGGCCCACTCTTTCACTGCTTGTAGTTAAATGCTTGTCAGGATGAATATTTCAACATTAGTTCACTGACTTTTCCCCCCATTTCAATCTAGCCTGAACAAAAGTAGGGCATGAATCATAGAATGTTACCCAGAACCATGAGCTGCAGGTAAATAGTACAGATATTATTACAGATATATCAAATACAGATATGGGAACCATTGAAATTTTGGCAGAACCTTGCTGCCTCACAGAAACTAGAGGAAAATCTTGTTCTTCACAGGGCCTAGCCCATCTACACACTCAAGTATTGTCCATCCCATGTGTAAGTGGGAGCCAGTTCTCCCACCCTCACAACTTCCCCAAACTAGATCAGAGACAGATTTAGAACCTTCTTTACATCTAAGATTTTTCAAAATGTTCTACTTTTTATATATCATCCCCCAAAGTAGCATGCTTTGTTTCCAGTGGGGTATATCATCTTGTCCTCGAAGTACATCAGTGTCAGAAATTACTTAAAGAAAATTATAAAGGCAAAGGCTACATGGGAACGCCCAAGTTTCCAGGGTAGACAACTAAGCAAAATTACGTTCCAAGGCTGTCAACAAAATAACTGAATTTTAAACTTTATGATTCCTCCAGATCCTCTTGGCACATGCACGTGCTACTCCAAGCAGTTTTGCCAATTTTCTAGAAGGAAGGTTGGCATCAGAAAAGTAGGCCTCATCAACCTTGCTAGCATGATTGCAAGGATCAGCAGTCTGGAGATGCCAGATAAAGCAGCAGTCCAAAGGCATAGTAGACAGTTATAGGCTTTGCACAACTAACTTGGCTAAAGGCTAGCTCCTTTAGGTTAACATTAGGCTTGTCAGAGGCAAAAAGACATGATAAGACATGAAAGGATGACGGCCCAGGAGATTCAGTTTTCTAACAAAGAGATAAAAGGAAGAGTGAATAGGAAAAATAATGGCAGGAAGAAGAGCCTGAACATACTGAGAATGTTAAGTCTATTCAGAAGGATCCTAAAACTTCTGAGACTCAGCTGTTTTTCACTGGACATACACAGTTCAGATTCACACTGAAACAGATTAATCCTGATATTAGAGGATACTCCAGCTGGGATTCTATTACAAAAATAGCACATTGATAAACCACCACAGGACAGGCCTACAGTAGTTATTTTGTTCTTGTTGATTTCCTAAAGCATAAGACTACATCCCTTTCAGTTTGTGGGTACCCTGAGGTCAGTGAAATTTTTTCAGCTTCACTTGCCATTAATGACATTAATGTACTCTGCATGTGAATCACCATCCTAAGGGGTAAAATTTCTATGTGCAAATACACACACACATATACATAACCATTTTGCCTACCAAGGGCTGCATCGTGTTTTCCTGCTGTCTCCATATCCTCTAGGCTAATTGAAATCTGTACTATTGTGGAATGGCTATTCTGGGGAAAAATCAGAGACCTAATTAGGCAAATTTATGACTGATGAATTGTAACTATCTTTGCTGCTCCTTTTAGCATAACAATGGCATCTCTCAGTGAAACATCTGTTGTACAACTCAGGGACAAGAGGTTAGTTTTGTTGAATCTGGGACTCCAGCCATGCCCACAGAGGTTTTTTTCTTCCTCATCAGGTTTTTGTATGTAAAAAAAGATGTTCTCCCAAGTGACAAAGCCTAATTTTCAATCATAAACTCCTAAAAGAACACCTACACGGCTCAGGGTGCTTTTTGTTATAGGCCAGAAATGTTCATCTGATGTCACAGTAAGGCAACAACATCTGAAAATCATCTCCTGGGATCTGGGAAGAGTTAACTAGCGCTTGCAGATTATCTCAGTTCCTTAGTATTTCTTTATACAGAGCTAAATTCTGAAGATTCCCCCCAAAATTTTCAGGGGTTTTTCAAATGACAGCTTCAGGTTTTATTCCACTTCAGATTGGTTTTGTTTGTTTAGGGCGCTTTGAATGAAAGAATCCTAGCATCACATTGGAATCTGTTTACATCACTTTAGCATCTGTTTACATTTTCTATAATCCAAATAATACAGCAGCTACAACCACACTGCACAATCTGCTCTGAATCAGTAGTCACTTATTAATCACACCCACTTTAACTCACAGAAAATGCTAGAGAAAACAAATAAACTTGTGTCATGCTAACAGCTCTCATGAACTGACAGAGGAAGCAAATGTCAAGACGACTATAACACTAGCCTTTCACTCCCCCAGAACCCAGTTCCAACATCCTCCAGCAGAAGTACAAATACAGGTCTAAACTGTGGAGATAGAAGGGTAGTAAAAGAGCCAAGAAAATGCAGAAAATTACTGCTTATAATAAGAAAGAAGAAAGATCTCAATAGCAACATGTCATCCTTTTAACAAAGCCAGATAATATATACAAGCTGATCATGAAGGTGAACTTACTTTACCACTGGAGTATATAGGCAGTGTAGTCGGCAGTACAGCCTCACACCCTGAAGAAGGAAAGATGCACAGTATTATCAGTTTTTTCCTTTTCAAAGAAACACTGACTAGCTAAGGCTAGCAAAACCTGGACACTGATGGCTCTACTCAGCTGGAATTATCTATTGATTAACTGTTTTTCAAAACAGTTCCCTTATCATCTCTGTCAAACATTCTTCTCTCCCTGCCTCCAGAAGCAAAAAAAAAAAAATCTGTTCTTTTATCTCTAATCACCTCCATTCCAACATTTTCTCCATTAATCCTTCCTCACAATTAACCCATGAACTGACGTCCAGAAGAAGAAATCCAATTTATTAAAAAGTATATGGGCAGATATGGGATCAACAGAAGTCATTTGACATACAATTATGAGGAACAGCAGTTTAAATATTGATCTCTTCTATCTCTCTGAACCATAATGCCCAGATTTTCAGTACATGTGCTGTATTATGGCCTACAGTTTTCTTTTAAGACCTTTTGTTACTATATTAGGATTGTAATCAGCAGTCTTCAGTGCAGTCACAACTGTATTTTTATTTATTGCTAAGCTCTGCTTCCTCTCCTTAGAGCAAATGACTCCTGTAGCATGAGGATGGATAGCTTAATACAACTAAGATAAACAACATTAGGGATCTCCTATACAACAGGTCAACAACATTCAGAGGTAGAGCAAACTCTTTTGATGGTTCTTACGCAAATCACAAGGTTCCAACTAAGAATGATAATACAAACCTTGGACATGATGTCTTCCAATTCACTTCTTGGCTTGTATGTTCCATCATCATAGCGAAATCTGTACATCACCTGCTCATTCTTGAACTGGTGCTTATCTGAAACTAAAACATCAGTATGATAATTAAAACTAGTCTTTTCTCCCCTGCCATGTTCTTCATAGGCCAGTTGGTACATCTGCACCTAAGGATTTGCTGGTACCTATCACTTGCTGAACTGAAAAAGGACTCAGCTCTTCAAATTTCCCCTTATTGTGTACGTATATGCATATGTGCACTTCTGAATAGCTCCGCCAACAAAAGCAGTTTTCTAAAATACTGCAGCTCGAATAAAATTGAAATTTCTTCCTTTTACATCAGATTCAATTTATGTAAGGCTTTGAAAACAGTCCTAGTGAAGGTAATTGGGACTGTCTGACTTTTTTCAATGTCTTGAACAAAGTGCCTGCAAGCTCCCACAGCAGTTACCACAGCACTAAAGTAATTTTTGCAGTTGCCTGAAGTTCTACAACTCCAAAAGCAGAAAGCATATTGGTGGGAGGAACTACAGCTGTTAGAGGTATTCTACCATGGTTCTTGTATTTACTCGTGAGTTCCTTCTAAAAATTAAATAGTATTTTTCAGAGACTGCTTTTTCACCCAGAATAGCCATTCCACAGCAGTGGAGTTAAAATCTTACTGGGTAATGCAATATACTGATAGGCTTTAAAGAAATGGACACAAAAGATGTTTCAGTGTGATAAGGAACCATTTCAAAAGCAGCACTGGCCAAAATCAGAAAAGAGTCAAAAACCATACCCAGTTTCAAACAGACTTAAGTAATAAGTAATAAAGTATCTTCCAGATTTTACAATATGTAGTATAGAAATGCCATTGTTCACATCTTAATGGAGATCAGTTACAACTATTGAGAGAAGGAGGAAAAAATCCAGAGAAGAGCAACCAAAGCAGACAACAGATAAGGTGGGGTAGCTTAGTCACTGTAATCTTTCCTGCCTTTGCCAATGTAACAAAACCACAGCCAGATCTTTGTGCCAGAGCACCCTTTTATATTTTGGATGCAGTATTTCACACTGTAGGCATAGCATTTGATGAACTGAGAGAAAATACAGATTTACACTATTTAAGATGCATCTTAGGCTGGGTTTGATTAACTTGAGAAAACTGATTGCACTGGATGACTAAAGACAATAAAACTGGGTTAGGCAGACTCAGAAGTACCAGGACTCAGTTTGAGATTTAGTCTGCCCCTTGCAGAGTGGGCAGGATAATTGTTTAGAAGGCAAAGAACAGGAATTCTTAAAACCTTCCCACATTACAGACATCCTTCTCTATGAATATTTAATTAAGATTCCTGGTTTTCGTGATATTTTTCCTTAATTTCATAGGATAAAAGAGAATTTGCAGGATCTGGTGTATATCCATTTGTATACAGTGGAATCTCTAAGCTGTGTAAGCTACTGACTTCTTTGAGTGTCTTCATGCTCTGGATTTCATATTTCTAAATCCAATTGAGAATCGAGTCTGTGGAAAGCATCTTTTCTGTCTGGCACAAAGCAGATCAGGTTCTGATCACTTCTGCTCTCTGTGACAGGTAGCAGAACTTCCACATCAGCAGTCCCAGATAAAATAGCCAGAATTAAAGGAGATACAGAGGAAATAGAGTGATAAAACACACAGAGCTCAGCATTTAGCAATCTTCTATGGTCCTGCTTCTCAGGCAGGCTGAGAGATCAGCAGTTTTCACCTCACAGTAATGTTATGCCAAGTGAAAACAAAAGATAAAAGATATTGCCTAATGTAGAATAGGGGTAAGGGCTTCATTATGGTGCTTAAGTTTTAAGTTCTTGCTACATTAGGAGGCACACAATGGGATACTTTCACATCTAATGATTTATCAAATTCTCAAGGGATATTCCCTTAAGTAAATGCAGAGTTGCGAATACCTTCGAATGTCTAACAATAACTGCCATTGGAGACACTAATATCAGGAACTCTAACTAAAGGTAACATTAAAACCAACCAGATGCATCCTAATCAGGGCATTTGAATAAAAGGAGCAGTAGATATAACAGCACATCTTTCTTTGAGCTGTAAATTTGTGTTTAGAGTAAAAGTACACTGCTGAAAGTGTTGAAGTATGAAGTTATGGCAAGGTAAACAGTCATCATGAAATAACAAGTCTCAGGAGAGGTTTTTGCACCAACAGTGCAAGTGTACACATTCGGAACATAGGCAAGGAAGGGTGTAAGCACAAAAGAGCGTTCTTCATCCACAGGGGGATCCCTACACATAGAAGCCAGAGCGTCAGTTATCCAAAGCCACAGTTAGGCCCAAGTAGTCAAAAGCATTCAGTGCTTTTGAGCTTATGCTCAAAGCCCTTCAAAGTCTGAATGTGCCTGAAAGTATGTCTTGGTACCTAGGGGTGGAAGTGTATGTGCATGAAAGATTATGGTACTGCTCATATTAAATTCCTCTATGTGTTAATTAAAAGGAGATAACAGACATCATTTCTTAACAGTGTTATTGTCACCTGAAAGACAAGTTTGTGGAGCTGAGTTACCAAGAGATTAAAGCAAGACTAGCCTAATTAAATGGCTCCACTATTTAGATTGGTTTCCAAGAGACTGTATGGAAATTTAGACCACTGGTGACTTAAGACCTATATACCTTATTCCTTTGATGTGCATTTTGCAGCTAAACTCACCTCAAAGTTGAAATTGGGGCATTTGCTGTTTAAGTAGAATAGGACTGTGTTGCTCTGTCTGCATAATGTAATATGAAAATAATAGGAAACAGCAGAACAAATCTGGATTTAAAGGATGTAATCTGGAGCAAGACCTTATTTTAGCAGAAATGCAGACAGCACAGACAATTTTCAAACAAGCATCTTGTGCTACTTTAGTCATGCAGCACGTTGGTATGCACTGTCCTACGCTTCTAAAATATCCCTCCTCACAACACTTCAAGGTCATCTGCTGGGTGTGATGAAGAAATATGTTGCATCACTATTTTAAAGAGAGACATTCTTGCCAAATGACCTGGAAACAACAAATCTGACCACAAAACCTCCATCATCTCTTTTCTTTATGACAAGCAGACTCATTAGAAAGAATGACGCATCGTCTGAAGCTCCTCACTCTGTTCATACCTGTGCCCCATACTAAAAAAGCACTGCTTGACAATCCTCTGTATTGCTGATGTCTCATAAGGAAAGCTATATTTATTGATCACTACAGGTTTTTAAACACACAAAGTATATACACCTGATATAGTCTGCAACAAACATGTTGCAGAGGAATCACACAACTGCAGGCATAAACACTTTCAGGATACTCAACAAGTCCTGTTTTCATGACATAAATTTGTCACTCATTAATCCCAAAAGTCATCAAATCCACAAAATGTTTAATGGGAATGGTACAGGAAAGTATTTGAACATCACGTGAACAGCTGCAGCCAGTTTTCCACCCTTACTTCCAGGGCATTACTGAAATCTGACCTCTCTTTATGGCATGGAGCACTCACCATGATGAATGATTCCATTTTCCAGTAGTGCCTGTCCCAGGTTGACCCCTTCCTCTGGTTTGCTTATCTCTCCAATCTCTGTGAGCCATGATACAAACTCACTGCAAAGGGAAGCAGAACGGAAACAGTTAGCTTTTTTGCTCTGAATATAAGCAGACACATGCCTCTGCAAGTCATCAGACAACCACAGGAGACCCTCTCCTTGAAGCAAGCGTGAAAACTGTGGCTTGATTTCCTACATTTCTGGAGGAAGTGCTCTGCAGAAGATCCAGATCTCCCATTCGTCACTTTTCGCACCATTCCCCTTAGCTCATCATAATCAGCACGCACACAAAAGGAAAGACCACCTGGCTGGATCTATAAAGATGCTGCAAATCCGTATTTTATTGAGCAATCCAGACATCCAAGGGGGAAAAGGAAAGCAAGATGAACTGATGAGCTTAAAACCAACAAGTTGGACAGTAGAGAAAGCAGCTACTTCTATCCAAGCTATCCCTCCAAGCAGTGTTTGTAGTCTGACTTAGTTACATATGCTCACCTTTCTTCACTGGGTCTGATTTCTGGCCTGCCCTCCCCAGTGGTGTAATTGCGTTGGCTTTAATGGAATCACAGTAGGACTTAGGACAGAAGATTCAACCTACTGAGTTCAAGCACAGAGCAGTAAGAGAGCACAAGTCTCACTAACAGGTTAATTTAAGGTCATTTACTGGAGCTGGTGCCTGGCAGATACATAAATGACGCTTCTAATTTATGCACAAAAGGTGCTAAGTCTGCCTGCTCATGCAGCACGAAACAAAACCTCTCTCTGGTGAGGGGCAGAGCTGCACATATGGGCAGAATAAAAGCCAAAAATGGATAGATACGTAGGATGTTACTCAATTAGAAACGGTAAGTACAGAAAAATCAACATTGCAAGCCTGATGAATACAGCACTGCCAAAGCCCTAGGGGGGCTCAGTTGTTTGCCAGGTTAATTAGCGATTACACTAGGAATGTGTTAAATTCATAGAGAACAAAAGGAATATATGAACGTAGAGTCACATACAGGAAATCTGAGTTCAATAAACCACTTGGGTGCTTGCCAATGTGCAGAGCGTTGCTGCTTATCAAAACCAGTATCCATGCCTCCAATTGTGGGCTCTAAATGAAGTATTTTTAGTCTCTTCACAGTTATCAGAGCTTACTCATCTAATCTGTAGGTAGTATTTGCATTTTGCCTTTAGAATAACAACAACTTCAACACTGAAAACTTCGGTTTGCTGAGGGGCTACTCTGTAACTGTCACAGTGTAGAAAAAGCAGCAGAATCTATTCAACTATGCCAGGGGAATCCCATGGAAACCAGCAGAGTTTTGTAAAACTCCTAAAGCCAGAGTACTGTAGGGATGAGTCAGACTATCTTCTAAGGAAAGCTCATTTTCAATTTCCCAGTGATTCTGAACTATTTCTACACGTACTGAAAAGCTGAAACAGAACATAAACTGCAGAGGAAGGAGAAGTAAGAACGATCCTCCACACCCATTCCTGAGAACACAAGACCCACACTCTGTGGGGTGCCCCCTCACAGACACGCTGCCCAATGACTGTAATCATGTTGAGTACCCAGCGTAGATGCCCAGTTGCTATACATTTTTCTGTCAAGTGCAATGGGTCTATGGCAGTTTACAGCACTTAAACAGTGGCTCAAAACTGAAGCAGAACACTGCTACCCTGTTAGCTTTCCTGCTCCTTTTATTTGGAACTGTGTCCCTGGAGTTTGTTTGGATTCTAAATGTAAGGTAGTCTTAAAGTTTGAAATTGAGAGCTGAAAAAGTAACCAAACACTACTCTCACAGCCTTGAAGCTTCAGAACTATGGGATGGTTTTCTTCAGAGCTACTTTAAGACTTCTGTGGCATTTGATTTATAAGCAAAATCAGTAATCATTTGTCCTGAAGGCTTTACAAGCACTGAAAAGTGCGTGATCCAGAAATATTCCAAGAGGTTTTTTAGGCACATGCTGGACTGTTGCAAAAAACCAATCAACTCAAAAAGTGGATCGCAAAGCCTGATTTGTTTCCTCCTCCTGTCCTAAACAGTTCTCCAGTATAACTGAGAGTATCCTCAGTTCCAGTGCTGCAATGCTCAGTTCTCATCTGGCATGCAAATCAGGACACCATCTCCCAACTACACCTCTGAAATTAAGGGACTTAGAACAGCTGGCTTTCTACTCAAGAAATACACAGGAAAATCCAACCCATCCAGGTTTGTGCAATCTAGAATCATAGGATCATAGAATCTTAAAGGTTGGAAAAGACCTCTAAGATCGTCAAGTCCAACCGTCAAATCTGATCAGATATGTTTGGAATCTCCTGAGGTTAACAGATCCTCTCTATTACAAGCTCAAGTTTGCAATCAGTTTAGTGCAGCGCTGAAAAGAAGCATGGCAAGCATATCACTTACATGTATTGGCACCAACACACATCTTTCCCATTGTATCACTATTCATGTGCCTAAATGCCAGTACACCTGAGGAGTGGTTAGGAAAATGGATTTGCACTCAAGCAAGTCAATTGCTGAAGTTAAGTTCAATAAACAGTCTTATAAATAAATGCATGTGATATTTCTGAAGATATTAGGATTAGTTCATGCTTTTTTTCTGCAACTACATTTTATCTCTTGAATTATTAGATACTATCTGATATCCAAAGGCCAAAAGCAAAATTATTTTTTATGGCCTTAGTGTTACTCTCAGCTGCATGTAGCAGAAAACCACTAAGTACCTCTCAGCATAGTCATTAGTGACTCCCTTAGGCAAGAATATCTGAAAAAATGAACAGGTCACAGCCAATATGCATTGTTCAGGAGAAGCCCCATGAATGATACGAAAAATCTGTGAGTCATGACTGGATTGTACTGATTGAGTTACACTCAACTGAGTTGCCCAGGATGGTACCAATAAGTGACTGTTGAAATGATACCAGCAGAGTTATTTTCTATAAGGAAGGCTAGAACATCAGCAGAAATAATGCTTTTGTCTGAGATCAGGATACCTGTACGTATCTCAGTTACCCATTGGCAAAGCTAGGTCAGGTCCTCACTACTGGAGTGTCAGGTGTCCGGCAAGCAAACTGAGGGCAATGAGCAGGACAAATTGTGAGGCATGTGAGAAAACAGCCATTTTAAAAGAAAAAGGAGTGGCAGGAAATCCCAGGTAAGACTTGAGACTAAGCAAAACATCAGGGAATCCACAACAGACTCATATATATCAGCACTGGAAGAACATAAGTTTCTGATCTGGTACTTCTTGTTGCATGGAAAATAGGAAACGCTCTATCATGCCTCCAAAATCAGAGCTTCAAGGTTCAATCTGAATTCAGCTGATTCAACTGGGAGGGGTGGGGGGAGAAATAAAAAGCAACCAAATCTCAAAAAAATCAAGATTTTTTTATAGCTGAAATATTGCCAGCCTATGCTACCAGATTGCCTTCTGTCAGGCAGAAAGACAATGCATCATTTCCACACCCTGTACACAAGGAATTCTGCCTGCAAACTGCCACTACAGAGACTGGGGGAGGGAAGGGAAGTGAATGGATAATCTGCCTCTCAGAACTCTATTTCCTCCCACAGCTGATCATTTCAACAATAAACAGCTGAGGTGGAAAAGTCTTCTCAGGTCAGCTAATGTGTCTCCCTGTGTGCCATGCAAGACATTTCCCTACTGCTACCATATCTAATCTCTGATCTGATTCATCCACAGGGTGTCCCTTCTACTGTCTCATACACATCACTCTTAAGAATTATTTTGTAATATCTCGCCTGAGTGAATGAGGTGTTTTCCAGCCAATAAAGCTCTATACTTCAAACAAACGCCAGGTCTCTTGATGCACAAAATTTCATTTGTGTCTGTTACATTGACAAACAAGAAACTTCTAAATTCAGTCCTGAGAGCTGGACAGTTCTGCTGGATTTAAACATCACCTGGTAAGCATTTGCTTGTATACAACAGAGGATATAGGTTAGGCCACCAACAGCCCTGAGCTTGGGGGAGTCAAGGTATTTTTTCCTAATCCTTTCGCCGATTTGAAACAGCTGTTGTGAGTTACTGTACAATAGAATGAGCTGTCACTATACAGCCTGTGTATAGCGTGAAATAGAAATCAATGATTAATTTTAATAAATCACTACTGTAATGGGGGTTATGGCCTTTTCAATTAAGCTGCATCAAAGCACATCTGATCTGACCTCACAATGCCATACGCAGAAAACTCAGAGTCTGTTCTTTTAATTAGTATGAAAGGGCCTTTTCAATTCAAATGCTACTTACTTGCCAAGAAAGCACTTTGGAACAGTACTTAATTTTCTCCTCCTGTCTTTGATAAGGTTCACTTTCTTGCTCATCATCATTTGGTACAGCTTCTCTCCTTTCTCTGCAATCATGACGTATGCATCCCTCTCCATTCCCAGCTTCAAACCTGGAATACAAAGCAGAAATTCCTTCAGATCCTTAATATCAGATAAAGTGTTTGCTCAAAGTCAAAAGCTGAGGCCAAGTAGACAAAGCAGTAGAAAGACAAAAATTAACTGACTTGTTTTCCAAGTAAGGGAGAAATTGGCTTATTTATTTATCTGAGTACAAAACTGTCATTGGTGAGTTTAGCACCAAAGAGATGCTTGCAGCTTTTCTTCTCCATTTAAAAAAGTAGCTTTAAACTTACGGTTACATCACATCACACAAAGTAGAATGGTTTACAGAACATGGAGAAGTTCCAAACAAAGGAAGATAAAACATATACCTTCTGAAACTGATTTCCTGTTGCAATTTCACTTTTGACCCTGAAATAACTGCCAGTGTAAGACTTGTTCAAGGCAGCTAAACGCTTGACAGAGCAGATGACTTTTTGAGTGTTCTCTTACTTGTAGCCAAAAATACAAAACTGCTGAAATCAAATTCACATCCTTAAATAAATCGGAACTGGCCAGGAATATTATTTTGTCATCCTTTCTTAATTAGCCTATTTACTAATACTCCTAGGCTAGAAATAGAGTTTGACAATCATATTATCCAGTCAACGAAAGAAATACTGAATGATTTAAGGAATGACAGATAATTGGATACAGAGAAAATTTCAGGTTCACTTTGCATGAGTTTCTACTCATTTTCATGTTAACTTGAAAATTGCTACAGTCAGGAGGATGATCTCTGAAAACAATAGGTGTCTGTGTTACAACTATCGTCATAACTGGCATTTTCTGGCACTCTTCCCTTTAGATTTGCAAATTGCTTTCGGAGGACAGCACATGAGAAAAGCTGTTTTGCTGCTGTAGATGTTTTGTCTCTTCTAGCCTGAACAAATTTTTTTTGTTTTTGGCTACGTTATTCTAGAACTTGCAAATCTAGACAACTCTGGAGTCCCAGAGGCACAGATTTTAGACATCTCTAAGACTAGCTTGAAGACAGGCAGCTTGAATTGGTCCTGTACTTATGTGCCTAATTTTTACAGAGATTGACCTTAGGCAGAATTTAAGTGATCAGTGTAAGGCTAGAAAATGAAAACTGTACATTCTTTGGGAAAAGCAGCTCACACTAACCGGACATAAATCTGTTGCTTTATGTTAAGACACTTAAATGAATTAATAGTTTTCTGTGTCATCTGAGCTGTTTTACAGCTTTTTGAAAACACTTAATGAATTTTTTTAGAGGCTTGAAAAGCACGTTCCAGAAATTAGACTTGCACAACATTTTCTCTTTCAAATATGGTATGTCTTTCACGTGTCCAATATCTGGCTAAAGGTTCTGGCTCCGCAAATCCCCTGGCTTATTGCCGTTATTCTTCCATCCTCTTCTTCCCCCAATACTGTGATCCAATTCAACCAGTCAGAATGCTGACACATGTAGCCGAGGCTAATTTGCAACGTGAACTTGTGATAGAAAACAGCCTGTGTAATAGTATACATGTTTCCTGCTGGTCTTACATCACTAAATTCCCCAGGCTGTGATGTAAATGGCAGACTGGAATGTACATTCTACCCAACTCACCCTACAGAATTGGGAATCTCACCAAGCTTTCTAATCCAAACACTGATATATCTCTGACTTTGCAAGTGCTCTGATCCAAAAGAGATTTTCCAATAAGGTCTGGAATGTCTGCGAGAATAGCTATGCTTATCCTGAATGCCTGTCATCAGCTGCCACATCATAAAAGTATATGACAAAAAGCATCGGAAAAGAACCCCGCTCTTACTAGCCAACGCTGCATGGAAAACTTCGAGAAACTTTATATTAAGGACTAGTTCTTTTCTCTTCCTAGTGTTTACTTCAGTCACCTCCCCATATTCTCAAGCTCCCTGTTTGTATATAGTCTGTTTTTCTAGTCCTGCCTTTTTACTTCATACTGAACCTTCTCTCTCCTCACACATTTTACCTGATGCAGAGGAAATTCTGCAGAGCACTAGTGACCTCACAAAGTGAAAACTCATTGCAGAATGGAGACTCACTGGATCTTTTAGAGATATGATTTAGCATTCTGAGGGTAAAAGTAAGAGCCAAGAAACGTATTTTATTAAAAAAAATATTATCATGTGGAAGATCAGGATCCTTACAGGAGAGTGGGATGCAGAACTGACCAATGAGCACAGACCACCAGCTCAGAATTAAACACTTCTTTTTAATAAATAAAACCAAGGAAACAAACAGATTCTCTCTGTTGCCTTCAGGTAGTTCTTTTGAATTTACACCATGCCCGATCTACATTTTGAAGGTAGCATCCTTGCTATTATCAAAAGGTGTATTGGGCTTCATAAATGATAAAATATGTTAAAAATGTTTTATATTCTATGGTAACAAATAACACTGCAATGTGCATTGTGTCTAGCAGATTAGATGCAAAGCATTGTAACATAAAAATAAAGGTTTGGATTTCAAAGGACATTAAAGGATTTAGATTCTCTGCTTTCACCAAACTTCAGTGACAGATCTGTAACTTTCTTAAAAAACTTTAAAAATCTATAGCATTATTGCTTAGCAAGTACAAGTTCTGAAAACACACTCCTAAAAAAGGGTTTCAGACTGACCTCTTTCAATATTAGCATAGATGAGCAATTACATCTTTACTGGAGCTGTGTGTGCAAAGAGGGGAACCACTTCTAAAAGTCAGGCACAGAAGGTTTTTAAAAGTGTCATTTCCTCTGGCAATGAGCTATTATTATTCTGATTGAGCAAACAGGGAAGCAGGTTCACTTGTGAAAGATAGTTCTGACTTTTAAAGGAACTCAGAACTTTTATCATCCACCCGATTCCTGGCTTTGGGAGCTTGCTTCTGTTGTACAACACTGTTTCAAGATAAGTTCAGTTTTTGTTTCATTCCACAGGAAAAGATAAAAGTGACAAGCATCTGCATACACTTGTCACTGTTCTTGGTCTAAGTGTAATATTTCTAGAGTTTTTCCTCCATGAACTGTTCTGTTTATTTCAAGATCATGAAGCCCAAGTTTGTGAGAACGAGTTTGTGCCATTGCCTGGCACAAAAAGGCTGCATGCTGGATTTTCTTCTTTCCTTTTATTGATAATACAAATACAATTTTGTCTTATTCACAAATAAAAGACAAAAAATGAAATTGATTAAATGTATTTTTTTCATAGCTATTCAATGCATCAAAGAAACTGACTCTGGCAAAGAAAAATGTTTGATAAATATACTGTCACAAGTCCATAAATATCCCAAGGTACACATTCAGAAATATTTGTTTTCAATCACTTGATTTTCTTTGTCGGATAAAGGATAGAAAAACGGCAACCTTTTCTTTTTATCTCAGATACTTATACATGCATATACATTCCTCCTTTGTACGCAAGTTCATTCGGTGCATTAGAAAATACATTATCCACTTACTCTCCCTCTGCTCCCTTTCCTTGATTATAGCATCCAGCCACTTCTGTTTGTCCTCTGCAGTCTTGGCCATACAGACAAACCATTTGTTTTTGGCTGTGTTGTGTATCTTCCAGCCATTTGTCACAGTGTAGCCATTGCTGTGGTAATCTGCTGTAAAAACCCAAAGCACAATGCACACAGTGAATAGAAGGCCTGCTACTTGAATCAAATCAGAGTGGGACACCTTAATTAAACTTTTGTTCTTTGAAGAGCTTGATTTCTGGAGGTGTTCCTCATGCATCAGTCGTACTGACTGTCCACGTGACTAGTTGTTACTTACCGGTCTGGAAGTACAAGTATTAATAGAAGTAGCCACAGCTAGGCTGTTCAACTGACTGAATGTTTCAGTCCTAAGAGCAACACTTTATAATTTCACCTCAGAAGAACAACTACAATATTTTAAATACAATGACATCAGTGAAAAAGACTGATGTTTGTTCAGGTTATTTGTTCTGAACTTTCTGGGGACATGCTAACTTCTGGCACTGCAGGGATTTTTGTCCACAGGACATGGGAACTCTTTAAATGTCAACTGTTTAAAGGACATAATATTAATTCCTGAATGATTACAATAGGAGCAGGGGCTGGCGTAGCCTTTGTGGATGAAATCAGAAACCCATCCAGTCTTCCTGCCTGTGTCAGAACACAAGAATCGTAACACAATTGCCTTCCCATATTTTGTTCATGGCCACATTCCATGCTACTGATTTGATGCTAAGACTATTTGGTAGTAGTCTAAATGAGAAGAAGATCCAGAAGTTCTGTTATTATAGCTGTAATGGCTTAAGATGTAAGAAAAGAAAGGATGGAAAGAAGATAAAGTATCATTTACTAAATTAACTTGGATCAGGAGAAAAAATAGACAAGCTTCGGGGTACACGAACTCTTCATAAGGTCATTTCAGAATGAAGGACTGAAAGCATGTCCAGTCTTTCAGCTGTTGGTCTAATAATAAGAGCATGAGAAGTTACATAGCTTACTTAAGATTTCCAACACAAGATCTAGACTTGCTGTGCTGTTGAAAGACAGTATTTTGTCCCTTACCTGTTCCGTCTTCCACATTCTCCACCTCCATGACTTCTGTATTTATTCGGCCCCTGAAGATATACAGGGACCCGTTGATTGACTTTGTCCGTTTAGATGTTTTTTTCCCAGTAACTCTGCAATTAGGATTTAGACTGTTATATTCTAATTCTTATGCCTCAAATAGGTTTAAAACTATCCAACTGACACCTGCTGAGCTCTAATATCTAACAACAACCCTGCTATGTGAACCAAAACACAACTGGTCAAATGATCATCATTTAAGATGGCAGGTGTCCCAACTGTGCAGTGAAGGGATTGCTGTGGCAACTTGCCAGCAGCTCATAAGATTCAAGGAATATTGCAATAAAAAACAGCTGGGGTGAAAATTTCTGTCAAAGTGAAGTATCTCTGATAAACTGAGGTGTGAGGAGAATCACCAAGTTTTTCTGAACAATTTTTCCTTTTACAACTAGCTTTAGTGACAAAAATACCTTTAGTGATGGCCATATATCTACATCCAATCAGACTGACATCTTGGAGTTATTAGATCATTTCCTAAAGACAACTGCTGGAGTCAAAAGAAAAGCTATCCTGGCAGCCTTAGTGAAACCCTTTAAATACTGAACCCATTTCCCCACATGAAACATATTGTTCCTGACATCAGGATTCAATTTAAACAGCAGTCTATGATCCTGCTAAAACACAAAACAATACTCAGCCCTGAAACTCTATGTCATCAGTTTGTCAGACTTCCCTAAGCTTCTTGAAAAGATGAGATTGCAGTCTTAGATCAAAAATCACAGATCAAATTCTGATTCTAAACACATCTTAAATTGGTCTCAACAACATTATTCCTAATTTCTGCTATTGTGAAAAGATATAATGCCCAAATTCAAGTGGCTGCACTGAAGACTGCTTATCAAAGATTGAGGCTTGAATTCTGATTGTACTTTTCAATCAAGAAAAACTCCAGTGATTTTTACAAGATAAGCATAGTACCAGTGAGATGAAAACCAAGTCATTCAATTTCAAATTAGGAACAGATGCAGACAGTCTGGGGGTTTGTTTGGGTTTTTTTTCCCCAAAAATCTGCATTCCACTAACATGCCAGTTGCTTGTCAAGCAGCTGGCCAAATGATCGCACCAGCACAACTGGATAGACAGTCATTTCCATCCTGGACTAATTATAAATAGCAGCTAGACAGGAGAAATATCCAAAATTAAAGTTGCTTAGCAATCCCTAAATATATCTTTTACATTAGGCAATTCCCAGCAGATTTAATAAAATATTCTACTTTTTAATGGAAATCAGATTTGGGACATGAGTTCCAGCTACATTATTAGACAAAGATAAACAATATCGATCCTTCGGGAAAATCAAAGTGTTACAGCAGCATCCTCTAAAATCAAGCCAAACTACAGAGTAGCTCAGTAATTTCTCCTGTACAAAAACAGAGAATCGCTTAAAAGGCAGTAAAACAGTTTGTTTTCTAAATATTAGTATTCTGGGAAAAACACCTGGACAGCGTGGAAGGGGCTAGGCTAACCTAAACTACAAATGGGACTAGAAAACCAGTTTCTAAGACCTCTGAAGAAGTAAAAGATTAGATACCAAATTGATTTTTTTTTTTTTTTTAAGGACTAGTTTTCTTTTAGAAGACACAATTCTGAACTGTGTTTCATATGGAAGTTTGGATTTTGACAGATCCGGTAAAGGGTCAAAATGAAATGTTTCATCTTTATTGCTTCATTTCAGCAGAGTCAGAATGCTTCAGTTAGATAAGATTACAAGTCATAAAAGACTGAATTCTGTAATTTTTTTCAAATTAATTTAAAAGTTTATATTACATTCTAAGAATTTCTAATGCAGATTTCACCTAATAATTTGTATTTATGTTGTATTATCCACACAAAAAGTCTCAACATTGCTGAAATTATTTTTTCCCATTAACATTTCCATTGAACAAAAAACTGGGAAATAAAAACAGATTTTGAGATATGGGAATTTTATTTGGAGAGACCACTCTGGTTTTTGAGAAGTTCTAATTGGGTTGGCTGTTTTACTTGACCATCACCAGTAAATAAGTATAACTGGAAGAAGAGGGAAGATATTATGGGAAAGGGAGTAGGAAGAGAACCTGGAGTGTAGAGAATGCATTGTAAATTCCAAAATGACCAAGACATGAGCATGAGACTGGAGCTGTGAAGGTGAAAAGCTTAAGAACTGAAATAAAGTATAATTGCTGCAGAAGCAAACTGCCCTCCACGCTGCCAATGGTATTTTAATAATAAGCAGTAAGTATTAATAATGCTTCAGTTTTAAAAGGTGGAACAATGCAAAAATTGTTATTAGGATAAGAAAGGAAGACAATGCACAGAATGCATGGGCTGCAAATGCTGAAGAGCAACTTCCTAATCTTCATCTCTTCCTCACTCCTCTGTGCCCTTCATCTATTTAATGTTTTCTTAGTATTCCACTTTCCCTTTTCTTGCCTTTATGTCATTTTTTCATGTCACCTTCTTCTGCTTCGTATAACCTCACAATGAAAGTTGGCAAGGCCTCCTTCTTCACGTCACTCGTGGAGATCTGTCTGCTCTGGGAAGCTTTCCAGCTGTAAGAACTCACTCTGTGTTTTTTCTGCACTGTATCAACTTCTGTCTTTGGACTGCGTACTTCTCAGTGTGGGGACCCCATTAATCTCTGGCATATTTATCCTACTGTATAGCGACTTCATTCTCATATAGTCTAAGTAATAGCAATAGTCAAGAACAGAGGAAAGTCACACCTGTGACTCAGCTCTACAGAGCAACACGGAATACAGTGAGTGATCAGTAACTGATCATACTTTCTACTTACAAAACTTCGGAATGGTCCCATTATAAAACTGTAAAGACAGAGGCACTCACCTGGATTTCCTCTTGCAATAGACCAGTAGATTATCAAATAAAAAAAACATTCTCTCCTGGATATTTCCTGCTGAGATTTTTAACAAAGTCCCTTGGAGCAAGAGCTGTGTGCAGATATCTGTCAGATTTGACCCCTGAAACATAGAAAAGAGATACTCTTTAGTTTTAACTTTTTGTGTGCATGTGGGCAATGAAGTATTTTTACTAAAATGCTGCATGTCACTGAAACGTGAAATAACTGATGCACTCATAAGGAGGAAGTGCTCAATTTCTTAATGTGACTAAACATACCACATTTTCTCCAGATTACAAATTTTTTTTTTTGAGTCCTTATATACTGTAATAAATCTTCCCTATTAAAATCCAGGAGACTTTTTTCCTGAAGAAATCTTTCACTCTCAAACAGCTGTACTGTGAGTCTCTCGAGACCATTAGTCTTCCTTTCATACTCTCAGCTATCATTGCAAATATCATAAGTGACGGCTTTAGGAATGCTTTATAAAAGAATAATGGTATCTCCCTAACACTGTAGCTCCGATATTGACATATGACACTATTAACCATCTCTCTGCAAAATCATCTCAGTGGTGATATGTCTCTCCAACTCTTCTGTTGGAAGCATACACAGATGCTCTCGTCTCTGGAGTTCTAATAAACACATGTGAGTTAGAAACATAGCCACGAAAATCAGAGGATGGGTCCTGGACACTGTGCTAGCTGCTATGTGCAAGCCATTACATGCACTAGGCAGCCACAGAGATAACTTTAGGTACGTTAGCCCATGAGGATGCCCAGAAACTGAAAACCACAGTAGATCACTCTAAACTATTCACTGCCCAAACCGTTACTAAGATTATTCCTACAAAAAGTGATCATACAGTTCTTTAAATGGGGCCCTTTAGGACCAAAGCAGTCAGGCTCAAATGAAAAACAACTATAGAACCGTCCCAGGTTGCTCTCAGGACAGGCAAACTCCAAGTGTCCCCACATTCTGAACAGACACAGTTGGGAATCTGCTCCTCAACTGTTCCATTGACCAAACAAGATGCTTTGGTTAAATCTTGGGCATTAGCCTTAAATTCCTAGTATTACTTCGAAGGTACAAGAGCATCCTATCAATAATGGTCCCTTTTCAGAAAAACACTCTGAGGCCTTGCAAACATTTACCATCCAGTTTTGAATCACTTTTAGTTTTTGCATTTCTCTCAGCTGGAAGGAAGAACAATATAGGGTAACTTCCTTCCATGGTCAGCATGCAGACAAGGAAGTAAATTAGATTATATGACCCACTGCCTAGAGTCTTACTGGAAAAGAGAACTGACTTGGCATTGCAAGACATTCATCATCAACAGAACTGCTTGATTTTCAAAGGTTCATTAACCCTATATACACAAATAATAGAGAAAATGTTTAAACACAATTCATCACACTTAAAGAAACTGAAGACATCTCTGTGCACAGGCATGAAATCCAGCTGCATCTAGAAAGTCACCCCAGAAGGATTTGTTTGAATGATTTTAGACATCGCATGAGTGGTTGGCTTTTTGTTTTGTTTTCTTGCTTGGTTTTATTATGGGATGTGGGGTTTTTTTGTTTGAGGCGGGGGAGGTTGAGGAAGGTACAGTCTGCTGCCATCAAGCTATTCTGGGGAAATCACTGAATTAAAACCAGCCTTTCTAAATACAATGCAGTCACTCTAAAGGTGTGAATGAAGCTCTGATTACACCATTTTCTACATCAAAACTTGCCAGCTGTGCTGTCCTTGTCTTGCTTTTAGTTAACAGGCTATTCTTTAAAGGCTGACAAGTATGCAGCACCAATTTGCATGTTCCACATACGTGTTTCTGTATGTTCTGGATAGAATGATGCATGAACTAGCTAGATGCAATAGTTTCATCTGCTGTCTTGACATGTTTTCATTTTCTTAATCATTCTATAGGAGTTAATACATGTCCAGAAATGGGCACTTGTCATTTTGAAAATGACCTGTTAGTATCTTCAGAGGAAATCATTGTATCTCAGAATTGTGACCCCCAATGGCCTACTAGCACATACACAAACAGGAACAGAAACCAACTGATTGTACAACACAAACATGATTTGCCCATGGAGAAATCAAGGGTTCAGAGCACCTCAACACTATGTACTTAATTTTCTGAAAGATACCCAAAGACAGCAAAAGCAATGAGCACAGTGACATCAGTAATTGGAGTCAATCTTTTACCAACATAGGAATCACTGGTTAAAATTATCTGGCCTATTTTGTGCAGGAAGTGAAAGCAAATGATTGCAACGGTTGCTTCATGCCCTAAAATCTAAGAATCTTTATTTTTCCATCAGACCCATCATGATGGTATCTAAACACAGCTGATGCATTTCCTGTTTGCTATTGACCTCGCTACTTCCCATTTATACCAATTTGAGAGGTTTTTCAATAGTAAGGAACAAAGACAGAAGATTTATTTGATGTTTTCAGAGACAACACAGGATTTCTCACCTTTCTAAGTGGGACTAATCATGTGCGGGGGGCGGGGAGGGGAGGAAGAAAACATCATAGCTGCTGGAATTGCAAATTACAGCCAATTATAAAATGATTGATCTGCCTAAGCACTAACACATATCTTACAACTCATGCTGTTCTGTTATGAGGGTTTTGCTTCCCTATGCATTTCGGACTGGGAGAATTTGGGGACATGTAGCAATTGTTCAGTAAAAATGATTCACAAGGACTCATGAGAAGGAGCTCTCCCCACAGAAAAATCAATACAGAATTAATAAAAACAGCATATTGTTCTTCACTAAGCAAACAAAAACACTGTATACACAAGTTGGTCTTCTCATGCATCCTCTACTTTTCTTTCTCCTTCTTTTAAACTAATCTTTGTTCCCTGAAGGATTAACTAGAATCAAATTGACCTGCCTGAGACTAATCCATAACATCCATCTACAAAGATTCTGTGCATTCCAAAAGAATGAATCTGAGCAGAGTTCATTTTGATGAACAGACCTCTGATTAAGCGACAGGCCTTCAGCGGCTTCCCAGACTTGGCCTACTTTAACATGTCCCCTCATTATACTCCGTCTCAGAAAGACACTGACAGGATGATGTCAGTATAAGCTCAATGTCTGATAGTAATAGCTGTATTAGAGAGGGAGATGCAGATTGGTGGGTGGAGACATTTAAGAAAAAATGTTGAACTGAGGAAAATACTCTAAAAAACAACCACTGCTCTTAGTGAAGTTACAGATGACTCTCAAGAACAAGAGAAGACACAGCAGAAGCAAAATGATGTTACGTTGCTCTTCATGTTGGAAATATTGAGAGTGGCGCTGATGGCAATAGGATGAAGATCAGACCAGGGATAGCCCATTGGGACAGTCAGAAGGAAGTGCAAAGTCACAGAAACCAGTGAAACTGCTGGTTTGGTTAAACAGAAACATTAGACAAGGTAGAGCCTGTTCCAAATTATGTGAACAAATTAATGCCAAACTTCACGTTGGGCTGCTTGCACACTCCCACATTCAGGCTACATCCCTGATAATTGTAAAATACTTGGTCATAAATAAGCTGATCTTCACTTCTTTTTGACAATTTAGATGCCTTGGATTAAAAGTTGGAAGCTCTAGGCCTTGTCGAATTGACGTGTATGGTATATAATCATATATACAGGGCACCAGTGTTTCAGAATCCACATCCATGCTAACAGAAATGGGAAATTTTCTATTTCATAGGAGAGACTGCCATCAGAGAAACTAAAAATAGACATAAATTTGCCTTATGGACTTCCTCCTACAGCCAGCCCTGTGGCTTATATCACTGTATTGTTAAGCTAAAACTGTATTTAATTCAGCAACTGCAGCTTTCCATAGATAGAAGTTAGGAGCACTTCTCATTAGGAATAGACTGTGAAATACATCTGAAAGAACTAAACCCAGTTATTTACAAACAAACATAGCACTTTGCTCTGAAGTCATAATTTACAATTCTAATATGCCACTAGAATAGTTCAGAAACATTCTACAACTTACTGAGAGGGAAAAACACTCCTTCCTTTTTGAAATTTTGAGCTGAATGACCTAGGTGACTTTGTTACAAAACAGTGTATCTAAACAAATCTGAAAGGGTTTTCAGCCCTTGAATGTTGCTGTAGATAAGTGAAACCCTAAAAACCCCAAAAAAAGCAGTAAGTTTGGATATCACTTCATTTATGGCATCATGGACACTTTAATAGTCATGCTTCAGACTCCAGAGTTCAAACCACGCCTCTTGCCTAGATGACACATGAGTTGCATCGAACTTGAAATGGTTTTAATTGTTTCTAGAAGTCTTACTATATAGAATATTATATGACTTTGTTTGCTGAGCTTGCTATCCAAAAAATACACAGCTGGATATCTGGGTTGTTCTCACATCTTTAGCTGGATGCCAAGAACATCCTTCAGGGAAAAAATGAGCAAGGTTTAAAACATACACGAAAGATAAAAAACAACCCAAAAGAGAGTCATGGAGAGCACCCAAGAGTCTGAACATGAGGAAGTTTACATGACCTCTAACAAAATGTCCTCAGCTAAGAAATTCTCAGTTGGCAATGATCAGCCTCGACATTTTAAATATCAGTCTCACTAAACGCCGATGCCATTCTCTCCATGAGACCATTTAACACCACTGACTCCCTATGGTGCACCTCCCAGAGGCTTCCAAGTCCACTGATTCAAGGACCTCAACGTTAAGTCATCACAAGATAAGCTGCCAACCCTTTGCACACCATCCTGTATTTCTATTGAGTAGCTGTTTTTCCAGATTTCCTCTTCCTCCCAAGCTTCACATTCTAGATTTTTCCCTCTCTTATTTTTCTCCCTTCCATAGTAAATGCTTCTACCTACACAGATCTACCTACTGACAAAAACATCACTAGAAACACATCCATGACTGACTTAACTGGCGCAAACACAAATATACCTGTTACTTTCTAATCTAATGCTTGCTAATCTAACTTTTATCTTTCATACAGGAAATCTGTATGAAACTAAGTGAGCTAACTTTCAAAGCTCACAGAAAAAAATAAAGGCTTGTATGAATGGAAAGAGAAACTTCTGTTACTTAGACCACTACTGATTTCATCTTCTAGACCTATTTGTCTTTCAAATGAAATCTGCCCATTTGAAATGTCAGTCCATTCTAGCTCTAACACCTTCCTTTCTTTCATAATCCATTTGTTCTGCTACAATTTAGCAGCAGCCCATGCACCCAAAACGAACACTAAATTCTAACCTCTCAGAGTGATGCCGCACACACTTTCAACAGCATTTACGCATCAAGTAAGAAATAGAAATCCCTGTACGCAGTATGAGTCACTAAACTTCAGCCCATTAAACTGTGTAGCAAACTGCCTCCAGGGAGCTTGCTAGTCCTACATCATACCTCCCATCCTTCAATGTGGGACTGCAACTGTTCAAGGGCTTCCAGCTTCTCCATCTGTCTCTTGGTCTCGTTGATATTTGTGCAGACTGTCTTCATTGCCTGCAATGCATTCTGGACAGCTGGGTGATCAGGATGCTTAGAGGGAGTCCTCTTAGCCAATTCCTTTAAAAAAAAAGAAAAGAGAACATGCAACGTAAACTTAGAAGTGGCTCACGGAAAGGCACAAGCATTAGTGTGCAATCCCACAGGAAAATGCCAGAACCACTGCAAAAGTGAAGTTGTGGGCATGTTACTGTAAATGCTGTTCTTGGTTCTTCATCTGTGCAGGGTTACCATTTTATATGAATGCTGCTAAATAAATGAAGCAATCGCTTATGTTAAATATGCCAAATTAAGAGAGCTCAAGCCAAAGACATTCTTGTGTCACATACGTTTGCTTCCAGCGTGAACCACAGCCAAATAAATTAGAAGATTATGTAAAAAACACACTGCCCACTTCGAAGACATACGATGGACTGTTGACCTAGCCATGGTCTAGATGCTATACCAGCTCCAGTGATTTGCATCCAGTATTTCAGTGATGCTGGATTGGGCCCCTTTCATCAGGTAAAAATTCTGCCTACAGCAGGTCTTATCAGGAACCACTTAAGCTATGGAAGCGGGGTTTTCTGTGAACCATGACCTCAAAGGAATAATGCTAGGCCGTATACCCCACCCACAGTACTACAGAAATGATCAGGTGTAGATTAATCCCAACCCACATGAAGCCTGAGGACCTAGGTTGTTTAGATCTATAACCAGCAGAAAAATACAACCAAAGCGCAAAGCAGATTTACTGCCCTCATGAGAAGCCTGTCTCTCTCCACTGACCAGAGGGATTCCAGTGAGATGCCTCTCCTAACTCAGATACCTCAGCGTATCAGGTGTCTGTACCCAGCACTGGCAGGGGCCTCTGTGAGGGGAGGTGAGGGGCTACCCCGTGCTGGTTCCAGCCAGCTCCACAACAGACCCATAGCAGAACCCAGCTGAGCCAACAGGAGAAGCCAGTGGCACCTCTGTGAAAACACATTTAAGAAAGGGCCAAACATAGCACTGTAGAGAGGAAAAACATGTGAGAAGCAGCCCTGAGGCCTATACCAAGACCTGAGGGGAAGGCGGGGGGAAGGTGCTCCAGGCACCAGGGCAGAGACTTCCCTGCAGCCCCGAGAGAGACCAGGCTGGAGCAGGTATCTTCCTGCAGCCCACAGAGCAGACCCTGACAGAGCAGATACCCACACCGCAGCCTGTGGAAGGACCTCATGCCACAGCAGGTGGATATTCCTTGAAGGAACTGTGGCAGGCAAAGAGTCCATGCAGGAGCAGTTCTCCTGACAGGAACTGCAGCCCATAAGGTACCCACACAGGACAAGGTTTATCCTGAAGAACAGCAGCCTCAGGAGACCTCACGCTAGAGCAGAGAAAAGTGTAAGGATAAAGGAGCAGCAGAGAGGAAGAGTTACATACTGACTGCAATACCCCATTCCCCCTGCACTGCTCAGGGCTGGGGGAAAATAGAGGAGTTGGGAATGCAAGAGTGAAGTTCAGCCTGGGGAAAACAGTGAGGGCTGAGGGAAAGGCATTTTTGTTTCTCACCACCCAGATATATTTTAATTCACAATAAACTGAGCAGGGTCTGTTTTGCTGGTGATAGTAATTAGTGAGTGATCTCCCTGTCTTTATCCTGATCCACAAGCATTTTTCCATCTTATTTTCTCCCCCACCCTGTCAAATAGCAAGAGCGAGAGAGTGGCTGGCTAGGCAACCAGCAGCCAGCCAAGGTCAACCCACCACATGCGAGTAAATGCCTACAGCTCTGTGCACGATGAGTCTATGCTCAGAAATTGCAGGGAAATGCACTAGCCCCAGTTGTCCCATATTTTTATGTGTCAGGAAGTATAATAATAATTTTATGAAGGAGGAAATTCATTTACAGAACAACAGCAAGTCACTTGCAGAACCAAGACCTTCTGGCATTCAGTTCAGTGTTTTAACTTCTAAGACAGGCCCATGGCAAGGCAAGAGGGCTCCCCAAAAGGCCAAGTGGGAAAAAGTGCTGGAGTGGGAAAGAGAGAGGCCAAGAGAACAGCAGGAGCTTAGCAGAGACTCAGGTTACATTTAGGAGGTTGGGGCAAATATTTTGACTGGAGAGATGAACAACACATCTGCTCCTAAGAGACTCTGCTTCACTTGATGAAATGCACAACAGCCCACTGAAAAACAGCAGTGGGAAAACTTGGGACCAGTTTGGCAAAAGGGGTAACCACTATCAACTCACAATTAATCATTTTTTAGACCAATAGTATTTTATAGTCAGCCACAATTGGATAAAAATACACTAAAGAAACCTTAACAAACCTTAACTAGGGATAGTAATTTTATCTTGATATATAATATGGTGTTTAAGACCCACATTTTTAGATTGCCTGGAATATTTAACTTTCTCACTATGTTCTGTTTTGCCTCAACATGTTATTTGGTTGTTTTAAAGTCCTGTGTCTAAATGGCAAACTGCTGCTGAGTTGCATCATTTTGCATGAGACCCAAGAATGAGTTTGAATACAGTCAGAGAGCCTGTATGGCCCTGTGGTCTGAACAGAGCCAAACTCTTCAATCCAGAGCTCCCACAGCTGAGGGCAAAGACAGCGTGTTACAGTTGTTCTTCATCCAGAATAAGTGATTGCAATTCCCAAACGCCTGTCATGGGCTCCAACTAGGCTTAATCTGTGGTTTGATTTGTTTTTTGATTCCCCACATCAACACATTAACCTAAACAAGTGTCACTTCACCACACAAAATTTTGCCATATGTGATCTTCATGCCATGCTGTCTTACTTGGCGCTGACATACTCTGATTTTAGGTATGGTCTGGAGTATTACTGGGGCTTGCCGTGCCAGAGCTGGGCACACAACCTGTAACACGAGCACTGCTCCTAATCTGAATTATGTCCACGCACCACCTCTAGATCAAATTAACTGGTACTTTTAGGTTCAAGTTACATGGCCTGTCAGAGAGTAGAGGGATGTGGGCTGAAGTTCAAGTTCTGCTGAAGCTTGCATTAACTTATAGTAACTATAACAGCTGCTAATCCAACCATTTTGCTAATCCAGACACTCTGAGCTGCTAAATCAAGGAACTTTCTCTGTCCTAGCGTTGATTCATAGATCTGCTGTACAAAGTTCTTTAGACAGAAGTCACTTTTAGCATGTGGCAGGTTTGTGCATACCTAGCCCTACTTTTCTACTAGCAGGAGTAACCATAGAATAAATAATTAGACTGTGAGGTGCTCAAGTACCAGCAAAATTGGAAAGCACACTGGAAATGAGAAAGCTAGAGCTAAAAGTAGTACAGGTTTGTTTCTGCCTTTGCACAGACGCTCTCAGTGCTTCCTCACAGTGCTTGGAACAAGACTTTATTCACTAGCACTAGTAAACTATCTTGAGACCCAGTGTTACAGAAATGCAAAGTATTTTAATTATTTATTAACTTCTTGGTTTGCAGAACCTTTTAAAGTGAAATCTGCATCTTGAGATTAACTACTTGGCCACTGAGACTCCTTTAAGTAATGCAAGACAGGTCTCACGAGAATCAAAACACGGCCATGGGAGGTGCTTTCATTCCCACACAGACAGATCCTGGCTCAAATGAACTGATGGGAACATCGATGTTTGTCCAATGAAATATAACTATTCTAGATTTGATACTAGATTTGGTATTTTGAGAATTTACTCATAGCTACAATTTCTCTTTTCAGAAAATTATAAATAGAGATTGACAATGGCTCTTGTCAGATGGATGACAGGAGATGGGTAACGTGCTGACAGCTGGGAATCCCAGTAAGAGAGGAGTTAATGATCTTAAACTCTTGGATGATTTACAGAAGTAAAACATGCAGAGGAAAAAGAGGCTGGCTGCTACAAATGTCAGTTGATATCACAAATGAAATTCCCTATGAAAGCTTTTACCCCACTTTCACTGAAGATAAGGCCAAGGAAAGTCAATGTTCAAAAAGAAAAGGCAGGAGAGAAGTGTTGCCCCTTGGTGATACTAGCCTCTGCTCTCTGCTTCCAAAACAGAGTGCAGAATTTTTGCTACATGACCCTCATTAAAAATCAACAAAGTTCTGCGGCTCAGGTGTAACCCACACTACTTTGGAAACAGATACGTATTAGCATTGCCTAAACATCCCGTTCTGAAATACCACCAAGACACAGAGAAAGAACTCTTCCTTCACAGCAGACCTCTGCTGCAATACACATGGCATCCTCCCTGCTCCTGCGAGCCACCTGCAGTGCTGCCTATGAGCAGGAGAGGAGGCTGGGAAAGGCAGGGAGGGTGCTGGTTGGGGCAGGCAGTTGCCTCAACAGCATAAGCAGCAGAGACAGTCAGAGAACTTGTCCCACCACTGCCTAGTCTTAAGCCACCTGTGGAAGAGCCACGCTACTCTGACACTGCCATTCCCCTAAGAGCAGAGCCTAGTGCTTCTGAAATGCAGTCAGGGAGCTCTGGGTGCTTGTTTATTTTAGTAACAGATCTATGATGTGTAAACTCTGAGAACATTTGACAACACTGCAAAAGGTAGCTGAGTGACAGAGCAGATGGCAAACCTTGGGTATGACTGTCTTCCCTCCATAAAGCTCAAATATATTGTTGTCTGGAATCACCATCTTATGCATTGCAACTTGTGTACTAATAGGGCCAGAAAATGAGGTTGCTGCCATTTGCAGAAAACTATTCCTTGCACAGAATTTCTTAAACTAATTTATAACACACATCTACTTTCTAGCTACAGACTTGTTAATCCATCAGATTAACCAGCAGTGGAGAACAGAAAAGATGGTATTTTTCAGAGCCACTATCATCTTCACCATTATCCTCTGACTTTTCTTTTTGGAGGCAGCGGGGGGTGGGGGGAAGTTGCAAAGGTATATCATATCATAAACTGAGGGAAAAAAAATTATCTGTTCTTTAAAGAACTAAGACAGAAATGGGAACTGTGTCCTCTGGGCACAGAATTTTCCTTTTATGTCACTCCTCTTTCATAGCTGCAAAGATTGAGGTCATGCCACTCATAACACCTACACACAGAACACAACTCATTTTACAAAGGGAGTAACAGAGCATTCCAAGACATCCACATCCAGCTGTAGTGTCCTCCTACAGCATGCAGAAAGGAATGATAGGACATCTACATCCTATTTACTCAGAAATGCCAGGTTTTGATTATGCAATGGAGTAAAAGGATTTTCAACTTAAGTATTTCAATCTCAGATGCAGCTTTAAATAGCTTAAGGCTAAAAGAGTTCTAAACATGATAGAATGTAAATAAAAGAACTAAATCATGTAAATAAGACATATCAGGTGCTCATACATTTGTCTATTCACTAATTGTGCTTAACCCCAAAAAACCAACCAACCAAAAAAAAAAAAAACCAAAACAAAAACCTATGAGGAGAGAACTCAGTAAAAAGAACATTACACAGGAAGATGCAAAGAAGTGGCATGAGGGATGACAAGTGAACAATGCAGGCAGAGGAAACTAGAGCGGGTTTAAGTGTAAAGACAATTTTAATATTTCCTAGAAAAAAGGATGTTATTCTGCTTCACTGATCTTTTTCAAAAAAGAAGTCTCTGTCATCCTTCCCCATGTCCTCCCTTGCCATGCAAAAATGATTGTGTACTTCAAGCTGACAACCCAACACATGTTTTCCAGCTGAAATTTACAAGTGTCTATATTTTAAAAATTCCTTCCTCCTATCTTCTTGCTCCTGAGGACACACAGACATAGCTTAACATGGATTTTGGGTAATGAATGTGTACATTGTGCATTGACTGGTGCAAATCATTGCTCGCCAGGCTGTCTCACTTTGCACTACAAACCAGTGCATACGTAAAATATGGTTTCAGAGATACATCCGTTGGTTACTTACTGAACATTTGAGGATGACAGAGATAATAAAGACATTTCTCTGCTTATCAGTTCCAAAAGTTGTGTTAATAAACAGTTCAGCTCCAAAATATGCTTTTTTATTAAAAAGACCCCCAACTTTCTGTGAATATAAGTGTTTCCAGGAGTTTTATATTTGTATTTTACAGTTTTCAAGATTTGCTTGTATTAAAATTTATTTTCCACTTAAACTAACCAGAAAATAAATGTTACACCAGGCTCTGTGTACCTGCCAATCATAGCAGGTTTTTATATTCTGTATATTTTTAAAATTTGTAATTTATGTCAATGTTTCTGCAGGGTAAAGACTAGACAAGCAACAATAAATCAGTAAAACAGATTATATTCAATGTGCCATCAAATCTATGACATATGCTAAATTAAAATGTAACAAAACCATGTTTCCAGTTTTATAAATATTACCAGTTATTTGTGATTATATATAAAAAGCGTGGAAGACAGAAGTATGATTTATAAATTGGCAGTGTTCCTTACAACTCTGTAGGGTATATATAATTTTTAATGTTGTGCTACATAGAGTTGGATTTCAGCCAGGCAATGTTATGAATCTAAAAGCAACACCACTTTTGTTGGGGGGGGAGGGAAGGGGAAAAATGAAACAAAAAGAACCCCCAAAGATTAAATATATTCAATTATGGCCAATTAGAAGGTTCTGTTCCTTAAACAGGTCTGAGATGAATGGAGAGGGAGGAGAAGGGGGATGGTGTGTTAACCTTTTTTCACCCTGTTCTGTATCCGCAGCACTGGCTTCCCATCATTCCCTTTCAAAGTCCAGGCGCTGCAGTTAAGGCCCACGTGTGCCTCAATCTTGGGCTTTCCCTTTCAAGAGGATTCTGAATCCAGTCACTCAGCTTTTTGCATCCAAGTTTTTCTTTCCCTCCTAGGACCAATGAGTCTTCCATCACATGAAGCAATACGTAATTACTGCCCTAAATTGTCCATGGAGTTGTGTACCTTATGAGATATTTTTAAAGGATCAGAGGTGGAATGTGCATTACTGGCTGGAGTCTGAGCAATTCCTTAAGAGAATTGACATCAAACAAGAAACCACCTCTGTGACATGCACTGGGCTATGCAGAGCCGTAGGGGTGCGGCTATCATGTGCTGCACATTCCTCCTGCCTTGGGAGGAAGGAGACAGAAACAGAGCTCCTAATCCCCACCCCCAATGGTGTGATTAACTCATGATCACCATTCCCCCAGGGTATTCTTTTTGCTCTTTATTAAGGGAAAAAGGCTATTTTTTGTTCAGCAATTGGTTTACGCAACAGCTGCTTCTACTCTTTAGTAGTATAGTTCACATTAATTAATACAGAGTCGTACAATTATTATCGGTGAGACAGAGCTGCCTTAATCAAAAACGTTCTGCTAGAAATATTTACTTGGCAAGTTATCTGGTGTACATACACGCACTGGAGTTTTAAGTCACTCACACAGTCTGTGCTCTCAAGGTCTGTGCATCTGGTTGCTTTTGCTTCTTTTCTTCTTATCAAATCCTAATGCCCATCACAGCAAGCGCAGTTTTGTTTTGTTCAAGTCTTGTCCAAGCCCCTTTCTAACTCTTAAGGAAATTTTATAATGAAGCTCATTGCCAACATAGATTCAGACCTCCTACATCCCCAAATGGACTTCAAATCATTCGCTGAACTTTGACAGCAAGAAAAAGAAACGGAAGTCATATTAGGAGGGGTTTGGACTAGGGATAAAACTAATTTAGTGACCAACAAATTCTGTGCTAATTTTCTTGCATGCTGTCTGAAGCAGATAAAAACTGTATTAGGGACAAAAATATTAATATCATTACTGCTCTATTTGCACAGAGATTATGAAACATCATGGCTAGGTTTGAGTCTCACCCTTCAAAAATTAGACAGACTTCCAAAGAAAGCAATTAAAATTAAAAAACAAACACATGAAAAACAACCAAAAAACCTGTTTACAGTCAGCCAAAGCTGCAATGTTTGGTTCACAAAAAAAGGAAACTACAAATAAAATTTTGAATTATCAATTACCATCATTTGAATCATTGCTCTGTCTCCATCATCTGTTAGTTAAAAAAACAAATAGTTTCATCAGAGGATAAGAAAACATAAAAGATCACCAACTGCAGCATGCCATACTTTATGTCGGAAATTATTGGTAATATATGCTTGAGGTATATCTGCACTTGGAGATATTCCAGTATATTATTCCTAATTAAGTAACCCAAATTAATTCCATGGTAGATGCTATTACTCTGAAAAATATGTCCATATGGTATTACATAAAAATTAGTTATAGTATTTTAAATACGTGCCTTACCCTACTATTTAGGTTGACTTTCAAACACAGACAAGTCTGAATTACTGTGTTCATACTATCTTTATCAAACCTAACTGCTTAGCTATACTAAATACTTTTGCTAGAACAAGGTCATATCAAAGTTATCAGAAAATCTGGATGTTCACAAACTCTTGCTAAAAACAAAGTAAAAGAGGAAAGTAGGATAGCTCTGGTCTATGACTTTTCTCATCAGTTGGAATACAATAGTATCTGTTTGCCCTGGGAATTAGATAAAATAAGATCCAATCCCCATGAATACAAACCAGCTATTTCAGGAGAAGTAACTGCAGTTCAGTAGCAAAGGGAGAGCAAACACTTAATTTGAGGGTTGTGTTATTTTTAAATCTACTTTTTTTTTTTTTTCGCTTGCTTGGAGAGTTGCATTTTCCCAGTCAGCACTAACATGCTGACTAACATCGGCCTGTATTTTCCCTCAGCTGTTCTACTGTCTGAAACATTTGTGCCTACTCTGGTAATTCTGTGCTAGCAAGTATCAAACAAGTATTGAATGTGATCCAGTTTATTCACTATGAATTCACTACCTTTGAAAATCAGCATAAACTATACTTTCTAATGATCACAGATATTTTCTGAGCTGAACAACCCCTAGTAATGGCATAATCTCACTGACCAAGGCAGATTTGTTGCCTAACTGAAACCCCATCTCTGGAAGTGTTCAAGGCCAGGTTGGATGGGGCTTTGGTCTACCTGCTCTAGCGGAGGATGTCCCTGGCCATGGCAGGGGGTTAGAACTAGATGGGCTTTAAGGTCCCTTGCAACCCAAACCATTCTGTGATTCTATTAAATTCCCCTCAGCTTTTTCTTAAAACTTTGATTTCCAGTCCAGGAAATTTCAAATAGTGAACAGTGTGTGATTTATATCAGCCTGTATACAAAAAGAAATCCATAGAAAAATGGAATGCAACTACACAAGATGCCTTGTCACAGCTCCTCCTGTTCACTCCCTTCATGGCTATTTGTTCAACAAGTAGGCATGCGTCTGGGTGAAGCACAGGAGAGCCCAACACCAGAGTCTCATCCCAGAAGGCAGGCACAGTGTTGGCATCAGAGGATAAATTTATCTTTATGCTACCTCACTGTGGCTAGAAGGCAAGAAACTGTTTCAGTCTTAGCCTTGCTGGTCTTGGTTTTGGCTTTCAAAGAAGGGAGGTTTGTGCCAGTAGGCCTTCTGACATACACAGCCATGCTCATGTGAGAAAGTGGAAACCACCAGTTTATATTCACAGGCCAAAATCTGATCCTCAGAGCACAACAATTTCAGTTGTCATTGAACTTGAAAAGATTTGAATTATGGTTTAGAAATATTTATTTTGTTCTAATCTTTTGTTTACTACTCCCCTGCAAAACAAATTCTTAAAGAAAAGCAAGATAAACTGGTCGGTTCATAGCTCTTCCAATCCTTGATACAGAACCCCATATTTTCCAAAAGACCTGCCCCCGAATGGTACAGAGGAATGGGAAAATTTAAGTTGAAGAATACCAAAATGCCATTGCATCGATGACGATACTACCTTGTAATTAAAAGTGTGTGTTTCTTTTAGATGTTTTTCTTTTACTCATTTGAGTAAAAGCCCTGAGATTTCAGGAAATTTTGTAGTATTGGCAGGTTCTGCCATTCTAGTATTTTGAAGACCTTTTAAAACAGAATAGAGATTTTAATTTGCAAGTCAAGCTTCTGTCAGTAGATGAAAAGTCTACGGATTATCCAAACTGATAGAAATCTACCACTCATAATTATGTTTTCCAAACAGCTTAGAAATTAAGCAGGTTTGATTAGCAGGGGGGGATTCAGCAACCAAGTCATACTAAAAAGAGAAAAAGAAGAGGCACTGAGGTGCACAAGAAATGATCCCCAAACTGTGCTCCAGAGATGACTGGTGGCCCATATATTGAGATCTGATACAAGAAACCACAGTGACTGCAGAGCTACTTCAAGTTTATCAGGGACACAGAGTAAAATATGAGAAACACTGAGTGCTAACACAGCGATCTTTTGGTCCAAAAAGTTTGGAAAATACTGGGATAAAACTGGTGAAAGATCACTTTCAGATTAGCATAGCAAGGGTACAGATACTGGCCACTCTGGCTGGTTTAAGATGTTTCCAGCATGGAATAAATAGATGAAGGAACCTGGTCGTCAGGCTCTGTACCCATTAATGACTCCCTTCATATGAAGGGTAACCATGACAGGAAATCTGCAGAAGATTAACACTTCATCTTTTAGTAACAGCACAAATGTAGAGATCAGTTCAAAAGTAAGAACCCAGCCACTATTTCCTCTGGTTGAAGTTTCTTGGAAAATAGAAAAGGAATCTCTGGAAGGAATCAAAACAATCTCTGACTTTCAGTCTTGAACACACAGCTAGATAACAATCATGCAACACACCACAGACCAAAAACAAGAAAACATAAATGCTATCAAAATACTTGGTCAGGAATGCACATTTTAAGGTCCCCACATCCCCTGGCCTGTTTACTGTATCGGATGCCATAGGAACTCCCTTTCTGTACACATTGATGTTGCTCACAGTCATCATGCAGATCCACAGACTGAATAGGCACCAAATTCTCTCCACACTAACCCCAAATAAACACACTGGACTTAAACTGAGGCATCACTAGGTTTTCGATTATCTCTACACAACCAGTCCTCTCTGAAGATAAATCAGAGCTGGAGCCATTTACGTGCTTTCCTGACCTAGGCATCCTTGCCCTGTCTTGACCATCATTAATACGGTGGAAGAAATGCTCGTAGCAGTCTCACTCAGCTTCTCCTGCTATGTGCCTAAATTGCGTGCACTTTTGCTTGTTCAAACTGTAAGTGGAGTTGCAGACAGATTGACTGGACTGATAAACTGGCTGTATAGACATAAATCCCAGTAGCTAGGTCCATAAGGAATGGTGCGTGCATGTCTGCTGTGAGATGGGTTTGTGCACAGCTGCACAGACAACAGAATGTTTCCACCTGTAGGAAAGACATATTTTGAAAATAGAGAAAAGAAATAATTTAAACATTTATCAGATGAAACAAACACTTTTAAATGGAACAAGAGATCAGTACTGAGCTAACCAGCTTGTACCTATGAAAACCCTTATTCTTGCTGAATGTATGGACACAGCGCTGCAATAGCTTTACATGACATACAGTTGATTCATGTCGTCAGCCTGTGACTGAGAGCACCAGCTCACCATAGAATTCTTAGTCTCTTCCACAACTCAGGAAGGGACCTTTCTTTCAAAATATGAGGCAAATTCTTCTTATATTTTTAAATAATTAATTTTCTTTCAGTAAATGTAATGTTACTCTGATTGAGAAAGAGACTGACATCACTGTATGATGGCTGTTAGCCACAGAGTAGCTACAAGGCCATGAGTGATACAAGCTTTCCCAGAAACTTCTTCCTCCTTCTCCCTTCTCCTTGTCCCCATCAGGCATGTGACCCAGCCCTGGCCAGGAGGGATGAGAGGCAAGTTAGCTCTTTTTAGGTCTTTGATTCTTTAGCTCCTAGGTAAGAACACTAGCAAGGGGGCCAATTAGTGCCAAGTGCAGTAGTCATTTCTGCAATGACACCCGTCCTTTGGGAACTCATCTGAGACGACCAGTTTTCAAACAAGCCGCCAAACAGCTGTCAGATAATACTGGATTTTGATCATTACTGACCTGAACACACTCAAACTACAGACCTCATGATGAAAGATGTATCCCATTTCCAGTCCCCAGAGCCATCCAGCCCCTCAGAACACTGGGACAATTCTATCTGAACACAGCTTTTCAGGAAGTGGCTAAAATAGCACTCTTAAGCTTTAGTAAACATCTGAAGAGAACTGAAGTCAAAAGGCATTATTCTGGTTTATCCACACCATTACAAGATTTAGCAGCCTGTCAGCATCAGCCAGCTTTTTGGCTGTACCCATAAAAAGCCATTTTCTTCAGAGAGGATCCAACTTTTAGTGCAAACTAGGAAGGTAGCAGTGACAACAGAAGTCCAAGCTAAAAAATTGCAGAATCACATCAAGAATAAAACAGCCATCTGGAGAAATACTTTGTTTGGTTTACCTTAAGCAGAAGTGGATATTTGCAAATTCTCTGAATTGGAGTCAGTAGATAACCCTCTAGTGGAATGTCTGTCGTCTTTCTGCCTCCCAAAAGCATGCAACCCTATAATCAAAAAAGGAAACAAATGGTACCTCAGACACAAAGCTTTCAGATGATCTTTGACATGATTTTGTAGTCCTACAACACGTATTACAGTCAGAAAGCACTTTGCCACACCTTAAGATACAGGAAATGGGATTTCATTCACCACTGAAATACAGCCATCAAGCCTGCAAAGTTCTTTGTGCATCAGCAAAACAGAATTTGCTGTGGATAACAGTGGCTGTGTAGAAAGGTATCTTCCCAGAGAAATATTACGCAGCTGGTGACTCAAAAAATATCATAACAATATGATGACAATCAGCAAACCTAGATGCACCAAAAGAATCCAACCTACCCTCACAATTGATATGACCATTTGTCTTTGTTCATCATGCAAAGTTTTCACTGCTGGTCCAGAAAACTCTTGAAGGCTAAAATAAAGCCTACTAACTAGTAATCATGTAATTAACTCTAGTTCAATCCTTATGTCTGAAGGAAATTGAAGTGGAATTGAAATAAATGAGTCATCTGCATCACATCCACCAATTCTCTGGCAAAACATTATGTCTAAGCACAGCTGGACAAACAGCATGGGCGCACTGGCCGGCTAACCAGCACACATGTAGCTCTCAACCAGTCACAGCCAACGTTGCTGCTTGCCCAGCAAAAAAGGCTATGGGACATGCAGGCAGGGCTACCTTCCAGGTAGGAGGTGCAAGAGGCAGTGAAATTTAAGGAAAACGGGTTTCATTACTTTGGGTGGTCATTTTGAAAAAAAAAACAAAGAACAACAAAAAAAGGATTTCAGGATTAATTTTGTGAAGCTCTGCGACTTCCAAACAGAAAGATGAAGGGCATTTCTCTACCTAGAAATCCAAGTCCAAATAGATTTTAGGTTGAGGAACAGAAGCAGCAACTGATCAACCCTTGCAATACTCACACAATGAGCTCACACGAATTTGGAGGGGCTCTGCATTCCAGAAGAACCATTTCATGGATAAATTTGTGCACGCTGCCTCAAAATAAATGATGTTCAACTTCTCAGTATATTATGGAAATTCATTTCTCAGGATTGACATGGAAGAGCAGTATAAGACTTGGGTAGGCATAAAAAAATAAAATAATTCTACAGTCCTTGACTTGTCTTTATTTTATCACAATAATCTGTAATCTCTGTGTGATAAAAAATACTGACCTACTGTAAGCTTTTTATATGTTTCCCTGAAGATTCTGCCATTGGCTACTACCAGAGACAGGTAGTGAACTCCAATGGACTTCAAATCTATTTCAGATAAACTAGTCTACATTCCTATGTTCGACCATGAATCTGGACAACTTTGCTCCAAAAATCACCCCAGTTGCAAACCTGTCCTGTCAACAGAAGCTGAAGTTTAAACTCAGTTCAGCCAAGACATGCTTGCTTTGGGGCATCGCTGATAACATTTTCCCCTGTGAAATGTGTGCTGTGGTGGCTCAGACGCGCTCTGAAATTTAGTGGGTTTTTGGCTGTAGTTCAACAGTCCTCCTCTTCAAGGAATGTTCACAGATATACATAAATCTCATTAGTCCTAACTGGTATTTTTACAGACAATCGTCTGTAAAATAACCTTTCCCCAGGCTATTCTAGATCTGTGACGTTGGCTACCAGCTCACAATGCTCCCTGTCCAATTTTCCAAGTCTCAAGTGATTCAGTCCTTCCCGTCTCTTCTTTCAGCCCTCTCTCTAGCTCTGGGCTCAAAACTGCCCTTTAACACTCACTGATTTTTCAAACACATTCCCACATTCTATATTTCAGCAGCTGTGAGGGGGCAATTGGGCCAAATCTATCCTCACAAGCAAAGCTTTGTATTTTTATGCAGCTTTCTCTGCACAGTGGCATTATAGCACTGGCTTTAGGAGGCAGGAAAGAAGGGAGGCCTGGAAGAAATGACAGCAGTCATAGCAAAGCAGACACTTCAGTGTAGCCTCTCCTTTCATATTTACTGCTATTTTAAGACTCTCTTGAATTCAGGTGCTGCAGCAACCCCCAGCAGACAGTGTGACATCTTTTATGTGCCTTGTAATCAGTTTGCCAGCTGCTGCCAGTAGCACAGGCAGGAGGCTTTTGCCAATCCAGTGGAAGCAGGAGAACACTCTGAGTGTTGGGAAGGATACTTTTTACATGCACTTTTGTCTCTCCTCTCTCTCATTAGTTTTCCTCACCAGAAGCACCCAGAGGAACACAAGAACAGGGGAAGGGGTCATTTGGTGACTCAAACTAATGGTTTAACAAAGTTCATTAAAACTCAGACATGAGAAAGAGATTCTAACTACCCAATAGCAGGAGTGCTTGTCCCTGCTGCTCCCTCCGAGGCCTATATTTTGTGGCTAAAAGAATGCTCTGGCCCTGCTTGTGACAGACATTTATGCAGAAGTTTTCTTTTGCTGTACTATATTGGGAAAGAGAGCAGACCTTTGGCAAAAAGGAAAGAAGAAGAGCAGAAAGAAGAGCATGTGCCTTGCAAAAAGCCAGCCTTTCTTTTACCTCATAGCATTTACTAAGGAAAAAAGCTAATGTGCTGAATTAGTGCCTCACCTACATGCCAACCCCATTCCAAATGCCATGCATCCATGGCCAGGAAAACAAGACACTCAAAAAATCAAGCAGAATTGGGGTGAAGGATAAGAGGAGAAACATCCAAGAAAAGAAAGAAAAATAAGGAATGTTGGGCAGAAGGCACTGTCTACTGGTTGTTTCTCCTCCCAGCCCAGCCTCTATAGAGGCATTTGAAGGCTGTATGACACAGTCCCTCCCAACATAGACACTAATACATCATGGGTTGGATGGGGAGTTGGGTTATTTTTGATACAAGCAGCAATGACGCAGTCAAAACAATTCACCCAGACTACATTTCTTGCCCACAACTGGACTCATGGGGAAAAGGGTGTCAGAAGCAGACCACATTTTTTCTGGTGGGTCTGCAGATTGTGAATTGGTCAGAGAACTGAGCTGGGAATCAGATCCACTGGGAACTAGTCACAGCCCTGCTGATTACTCCTTTCACAATCTGCTCAAATTTTCTGTTGCTTCTTTTAAAAAAAATTTTTTTTTTTTAAATCTTCTCTGTTTCTACCGAAATCACTCATACCAGAGCTGCACTTAGTTCTATGCCTGAACTCATCAGTGATTTCAATACCTATCCATCCTGAGTGCTGCATACCTGGAACGGGTAATATCTGCAAAATGCCTGGCGTTCCTGGGATACCAAAGAGTTATTATGAGCACAGTGCAAAGTCAGATCATTAAGTGAAGAGTGCTAGAGAAGGTGCTTACCAGGAGGAATGTTCTCACTGTTGGGATCTTGTTCAATTCCATCAGCAGTCTGAGTGCTTTCTCGTGGTTGCTACAGTACTCCTCGTAGACAAAGAATTTGTCTTTCTGCAAGGAAAAACATAGTAATTTATTGACTCAGACAAAACTGGAGTGACTATTTCGTAACAGTCTGATATCAAGCTCTTTACAAAGGGGTATGCACTCAGAGTGGCATTAGGGTTGCAGTTTACATGAAGCGTGTGATACTCCTCTAATATGAATAATGCATAGAAGTGTTCCACTAATTCCTAACTTACTCTGTTGTAAGTTAACATCAGTTTTCTGAGCACAGTGACTTCCAGCACTTTTCCTCTTAACGCATCACTGAAATAATATATTCTTTGCTGAAAAAGTGGATTTTGCTATCTCAGGGATACTTGCATACATGCCAGGATATTCCAGTGGAGTAGCCAGAGGAGTAAAGCCAGGAACAAGGGGCCTCACATTTCTGAGCTGCGCTGAGCACCCCAGCAGGAGGAAGAAACAGAGGTGGCTGGGAAAAACCAAGGCCTGAAGAAGCTCAGCAATTTGGAGGGGAACTATAACACAAAGCAACCAGCTGGAAATCCCCTGCCTTTCAGGGCTGAGGAGAAACCCCCTGTGAGTTGGGCTGCTTCACTCTGTGTTCTGAAACAAGCAGCAGACTTCACTATTTCAATGCAACACTAACCAGTGGGTCAGTTGTCCAGATCAAGTTCCCTAAATGGAAGAATTTCATCACATACACACAAAATAACCAACACAGAGAAATTAAAGGAAGGGAAAGGTAGCTTCACAACTAGATTGACATACTTACACTGGAACATGTCACACCCACCAGCACATGCAGTGGAATGAAATCCCCTGTTAAGAAACAAGGGTCAGCTGGCAGCATCAAGTTCTCCTTCACTGATCTCCACAATCAAAGATAGTGCAACTTCTTCTTACTAAAACGATCAGACATGCTGAACCCATTGCAAACATGACATATCTGGAAACACCAAAATGATTCACAAAAGCAGCAGTAATAACTATTGCCATGCCTGAGCAGATCAGGCAAGGAGGGGGGTTGATCCTTTCAAGGCTGTTGGAATGGCTGAACTTTCAGCAGCTACGTTACAAGATTCCAGTATTGCGTTCACTGGAATAAAAGGAGGGTCAAGACACTGTATGAGGCTTCAGTCAGGTAAAACGATTCAGAAGCCAAAAAGACCCATCATTTTTTTTGTGCTTCTCACAATACTAGTTTCTTTCCTGGTTCAGGTCAGCTTCTATGCCACAATGCAGTGCCATGCAGAGGTACTCAGACAAGCTACTTGGCATAGCAGAAGTAATTTAGATGCATTAGCATGGCACTCTGCCAGGGGTAATATGCAAGGCTTCCAGAGCTGGCATCTCAGGGTACCATGCCATTTAGACAATGCCCTCCAGAGTTTGTTGTGGCATTCACATCATTAATTTTCTATTTAGGATCCTGGCCTGAAAACATTCCATGAGAACCTTTTCATCTCTCCAGAACTAGGAAGTTTTTGGGGTTTTTTTTTGAGTTTGGATTGGACTCCTAGCATTCTTCAGAGATGTAGAGCTCCCTGTGTTAGCTGAAGATATCTGCAGCATCTAACTACTTTTAAGACAGCTCATAGTGATCCAAACAACTACTGCCAAGTGAAGGAGTTAAGTAACATGAATCCATGGGAATACAGCTGCACTCACTGAGCATTCCCTTCACTATTGTCACATAGAAAAGAAATTGTGTTAATTTTAGTTTAGGAAAATTTGACATTCTGGTCAGGTGCTCAATGGCTTGATGTACATGCTCAGAGACTGTAAAATGCTTTTGGGCTTGGTTTATCACTAATCTGATGATTTTTTTTTCCCCCTCCTTGTACTTCCCAAAGGAAGAATTGAGAATAAATAGATGTATGTCCAAATGCAACAACAATGGTACAAAGCAAATAAAACAACAGCCACAAAGAGTATGGTGCAAAAAGCTGGAATGCAGATGTTCAAGACTTTTATCCTCCATCTACAGCTGCTAATATGAATACTGGAGTTTAATACCAGGAAGCTGAAAAGAAACAAAGGCTTCTGACCACCAGATGCAGGAAAAGGCAGGGCTTGGGTCCATAGCACAATGGAAAAGAGGCAATTGAGAGGCACGGGATTGTTTTCAACCATAAAAACTGGAGAGTTACAGAATGAGAAGACAGATATCTGAGTTTCTCCGACATTTCCTCTCTCACCTCTCCTCAACTCCCTGGTGCACACAAGCAGCATGCTTGAAACTAAAAATAGTAACTATTAACACAACAGCATCCGTTACATCAATGCACACAAAATGTCATTGCTCAGGTTTCTGACTGCAGCTTTGAGTGCCTGGAGTTCTAGGGGTTATATTTAGATCATGACAAAATCCCTTTGCTAAAGCTCAAGTCGGTACAATAATTATACACACACCAGAGTGCTTTCATCAAGTCTTTTCCAGCTGTCCTTCATACACGAGACCCACAAATATGAGAACTATGCTTTAAATTACTCAGTGTCTGAAGTGTTTAATTTCCTCTCTGGGTGACATTCAGTCCTGGACTCTCCCATCTCTTGGTGAGGAAATTATCAGTTACATAATTACAGATGTTAGCCCAGGAATTCTGAACCTGCAGTTACTCTATATTAAAGTGCAATTATGGTCAGAGATGTGACCACAAAAAAATGGCACCTTCTTACTCAGCAAGTCTGCTGGATACACAGCTAGACCTTCTGATTTTGGTGACAGAAATAAGTCTATACTGTTCTGATGTTTAGTTAAAATAAATCTTTTAAAATAAATCTTTGGAGTTTATTCTCCAAATATGTTATTTTGGGTCCATCAGAACTGCCCACAGATTAGTGCAAATTTGAAAATAATTTTGACTAGAAAAAGCAAATAAGACATTTTAAAAAACTAATAATTTTATTTGGACATATTTTTAACAAGGCAAGGCATTGTCTCATTCCAAAGCAGGCTGAAGCCAATTTTGTCAACATGAAAAAACTAAACAAAACAGAAGATATAATTCTCAGCAAAACAAGATCCCTGATGCCTTAGACAGTAAAACTGATCACTCATGCAACATTGCTCCTAAAAATGAGAAGAAAACATGTTTCCCTTGAACAAGTTCCTAGCTATTACATCACCAAACCTCTAGCAATATGGCAATATCAGAAATGAAGCATCTGTCAATTGTCTGCCCTTCTGCTCTGCAGACAGTCATACATTTTCATGACCTGCACAAAAGAGATTATACTGATGAGGTATGATCATTCCAAGTTGGGTGTATACGCTCCTTTTGATGTCAAAGATTGTTCTGCACGCCAGAAGAGGCTGTGGATTGGATTTTGAATGAATGTTTAAGTATGTTCTTTACTGTCTGTTATTGTCATACTGAACTACAACTCCAGAATAAATTCCAGCACCTAGCATCAGACAATGAACTTCTCACCACCATCTGATCAAATGGAGCACACTAGGGCAAACAATGTCTGTCTTCTGAAGTAAAACAGCAATCTGCTTGCTTGTTTCAGTGTTACTCAAGATCATGAATCCTTCTGAGCTGGAGATCCAGGCGAGAATGTCCTAGCATTACTATAAATGAATCAACTCTGATCCTGGAGGCTTATAAGAACTAAAAGTAGTGGCCTCTTTCTGAAGATCAGTGGACTGTTGTTGAGTGAGGCTCTTCTAGGCCAAGGTAAACCAGGAAAAGAGTCAAGGCCTATGTAGATTAGAGGCAATTTAGGATACACAGATCTCATGAACAGGACCCAAACACTGCAGTCTGGTGGAACTCCACATGGGGAATCTGGGGATCCCTATCAAAGATATATGATACAAGGAAATGTACAGAAAACATGCACCACTAAGAAATGCAGTGTCTGGGGAAAAAAAAAGTGCTTCAAGAATTCTCAAGCTATTCACCAAATTTATGAGCACTTTTAACATTGAGTTTCTGAAGAAAAGCACCTGTGCTAACATCTGGCTGCTGACAAGGACTGGGTTCATAATCAGGACTAAGAATGACCTCGCCAGGTGATCATGATAGAAGATACACTGATACATCCAAGATTCACAGGCCTTATGTCACTTCCTCACTGCAAACTCCCCTGAGGATACACCATCATTTGATGAGAATGAAAAAGCAAGACAGAGTGTTCTTCCTAGCACTTCTAAGCACATTGTAACAACAAGAGAACCTTACTGAAAACAAAAGATCAAAGTAGTATGTTACCCATGTTTTCCCCAGGTAAACTGGCTAACAATGTGCACTCTGAAAAAAGCTCTTCAGCCATGTTTGCAGGAGTGCATCACTGCAAGAGAACAGCTGGCGGCTTCTCTAGGAAACCGCAAGTGTGCTGCAAGGGCTTCTTGGGTGGCAAAATATCGTACATCATTTAAAAAACCCCAACTGGTTTCAGCACCATGGAAACACCTTCAGGAGTTTCTGAGCCACGGCAGGCGGGGGGGGGGGGGTGTTATGAATGCCTCTGCTTCATCAGAACAGCCCCAATTAGGGAAACTCACTATGGAAGCCTTCACTGTGACAGGGCACAAACCCCATCTCCTTCGCTCCCAAATACCCACTGTGAAGCTTGTCTTCTAAAAACCTAGGCACAACCTGCATGCAAGGACAGATTATTTCCTCCTCTCTTGATAATCTTCTTTTGACTGTTCTTACTCAGACTTGAGGTACTACAATGCTCGTAATGGCATTCCTGCATTTCCTTAAGGTCATTATGGATGAGACCAGCTTTTTCTATATATGCTGAATCGAATATATGTTTTACTTCCTTCTGCATAAGCTGCTTCTTCCCTAGGGGATTGTAAAACAGTGGATGTACACATTATTTGCAATGCACTCGACAGACAGCAATATAAGCTGATCGCAGTCAAACTGCCTCTATCAGAAAACAAATTCTCACCAGCACTCATCCCTATGCATTACAGTGTCGTAATTCCTGTATTGTTGCATGTTTGATAAATAAGAAACATTACATAATTATTACATTTAACAGTAATAAAATTACAGAATTACATGTTCATATACAAGAAAACACTGCCAATGACTACAAACACCAGGCTTGAATTCAGTCAAATGACAGGATGTTAACATTTCTGGTTATTCAGCGCCACTCTGAAACAAAGTAGACAATCTGACAGCATCACTCAAAAGCCTTCTAATTTTGATACCCTCACTAATGCATAATAATATATTAGTACAGCACATCTTGTTGGTAGGCAATGATTCTAGTGTGTATTTGTGGCTTTAACTAAGTTCACCAGTATATTTTTTAGCAGCTGACAGTCGGTCCTCACATTTGATACAATTTTTGGGCATGGTCTCAGTGTAACACTTTCTGACACTATTTTAGTAATTGTCACAGCATAAATAAAAATTAAACAAGGGGGGGGTAGTTGGTAAAGCTCTATGAGCAATGAATGGCTGTGTAATTGCTGTCCGCTCAGTCCTGATGAACTGTGAAAGCATGAATTTTGATTATGAAAGCGTAATAGAACATATTTTGATAGAAAGTTGGCCTGTGGCTTAATGCAGTTAATAAGAATTTGAAGAAATGGCTATTATGTAGATGCTTTCTAATTTTCAAATATCTCAGGAGGGCTGCTCCACATGAAAAATGTGCAACTTCAAATTATGATACATGTAAATTAGGTAACTTTGCATTTAAATGAGTCCAGTTTGTAACTAGGTGTATATAATAACTGAGCTTGCATATACAGTATGCTCTATATACATATTAGAGGATGGCACACATATATGATTGAAAATCGGGCCAAGTTAAAAATAAAACAAAAATCTACCACAGGAAGAATTTCACAGTATAAGAAACAAATTACAATGAGGGAAGCAATGGCAGGATCATAAGCTGCAATTGCACGATCCCTAGTACGGGTCTGTGCTTTCCTGGATCACCTAGCAGTTCCAATCTGACTGGGTCAGGTACACATGACCATATTATGGATGTAGTAGGAGAACAAATAATACAGCTATGAGGCACAGAGTCAGATGACACAAAAGTAGCTTGTCAAAATGCCCTAAACAACTTGGAACTGGCAGAGTGTATTTGTATCATATGACTACTTCACATTTTGTGTCTCTGGCATTCCTGAGCCAGCGTTATGAGTCCAAAAGCCAAATTTTGTTTGCTTTTGAGCTACAGAATGCAGGTACTCATTTATTCCATGGTAAAAGGCTGTGTGTTGTAACTTGTGCTGCATTTCAGCAAGATAAGCCATCTCACACTACCTTTCCTTCACTGAAGGATAAATGTATGCACAGACACTAACTACTGTAAACGAGGTATTGTCCTTTGGGTTTGATTTTGATCTTTGCGGGTTTCAAATTTTTTTTTTGTTTTAAAATACACACAAAAATTATTCATTTACTTGAAATTGTACTGCTTTTTTGAAACATTTGGAACCAAAGCAGACAAATTCTCAGCAATAAAATGTGATCAGCTGGGTGAGAAAAAAGGAAAAAAATATTCAATGGGAAAAGGAAGAGTTTCTAAAAATACCTCGTTGTTTAACTGAGTTTGATGTGCTTTCCATTGTTCTAACCTCATTCACAAGTTTTTTTCCCACCCTACCTACAACTTTCATACAAGACACACATTGTCGTGGTATTGCCACAAGCCTTAGAGATTAGGGCTAGCTAAGGGGCATGTGAGCTTATGACAGGAAACTGCATTTTCAGATAGCATTAAGTCATTGTACTTACAAATTTTAAGAAAACATTTCCCAGTTCATGCTGAGACTGAGGTTCTGGTTGTAAACAAAATTCCAGGGCAGCCAGGAACTCCTTGTGAACACCAAGAATGTCTTCAATGTTAGAAAATAAGATCTGAAATATAAAGGAAAAAAACATTGCTAGCTGTTAATATATCTGAGAGTGTTTTGTTAAAATAGTAGCACCAAATTACTGTGGCTCTAGACTTGCTGCACAGACAGGGACTTGTACAGAATGAATTACGCTGTATTTGCCCCTTTCCTGGCCCCTTATGGTAATCTTTATTGCTACTGAAGTACCTGCTGTAAATGAAGGTTGTCTTTCCAGATACCTGAGCATGATGAATGCAAGCAACCCTTTCAAGACTAGAGGAGATTTCCTGTGAGACTGAACCTGGTGAATGGAATCACAAAGACCAAACTCACTTTGCAGGAGGTAGAAGCAGGAAATCATTTGCCTTTTCTTCCCATACATTAGAAATCACTTTCTGGAAGAAAGGGACTTGAAGCTATAACGCACAAAGTTGTATCTGTAAATAGGAGGCCCAACCTCTGCCAGGTGGGAGCTAGCATTTCACTGACAGGAGTACAGAACAGTGTAAAATGCTTGCCAATCACGAACACCATTTGAGAGTTCCCTTTCACTGGTCTCGGTGGATCTAAAAGGCATGCGTAATGAGATAGAGGCCCCTAGTTTAGATGTGTACTAAAAGGTAATTGTGCAATCTCACAGCTAAATGATCCCTAGTGATTTGAATATACATGTGCTAAGGGGAATAAACTGCCAGGGTGAAAGCTGCTATAAACATATAAGCTTTATAAGCCGTAATCATTTACAAAAAAAATATGAGAAGAAAGTGTGAATACACATATAGGAGATGGAATGCTACCTACACAGCAGAAGAAGTCCTGATGCATGGTGACACAGCCATCAGTATCGACAGCCACTGGAGGAAAGCCTGAATGGGCAGAGTAAGTCCTGGAGTCTGCAGTGATACCCATATTGCAGACAACATTTTCTATCACTTTGCTTTAACTATAGGACTTGCAAAGAGAAGATCTGCAGTGCAGTCAAACCAGATTTCATATTGGAAGCAGCCTCCCAGGTTTTGCGCAGCAAGTGGGTGAACCCCAAAGTGTGCAGCCTGACAAAGCCAGCCTTCATCTTCCTGGCATTCGGTGTGGAAGTGATCAAGCCTAACTTCTTCCAACACTTCTTAAAACACCTTATTGTAATGCTAAGCTTTTCAACTTTATGCAGTGGAATTTATTCACCAGGTGTGACACCGCTTCAGCGTGGTGGCTGGTGATGTGGCAGTAATTCAGAAAAACAATAATCTGTAAATTAAGTCTAATCATTAAAGACAGGAATGAAACCTTAATTCCTGGTTTAAAACCAGTTTCTTTCTGGTTTTGCAGGGGTAGACACAATCAGGAATTCAAGGAACCTTCCTCTCTGCATGTACCCAGGTTCAACTCTGTACCTTCTGTTATTCAAGGATAGGCAGAGTATTTCTCTCAAACTCCTCCTGCAAGCTGGCTGCATGTGCAGAGCAGAGCCTGTTCATCTTCCTTGTCTTTGTTCCCCTCTCACTTTAGGAATACCAGGATATAGTAGTATCCACCATCATTAATGCATACTTGTGCCTCATAGCTCCTTTCTAGCTCTGAACAAACTAAAAAGATTCCAACACACTGAATTTGCACTGATGGGCTCTGAACCAAAATAAAGGACAGGGAGCTAGGGTTGTTTGATTGCTTCCAGAAAACTTCCCATGCTAATTCAAGCAGAGCATACAGTGGGTCTGTCACATGGCTGAAACTGATGTGATGACACAGTAGCCTCTGTCTGCATGGCTTTGCCAGAAGCTGTGCCAAAAGGGGATTAACAAGGAAGAGGAAGACATCTGTCAGGGATGATTTTATCCTTCAGGACCAGTCTTCAGGGAGTGTTTTTTAATCCAAGGAGTATCTCTGTAATCTAATAAATTCCACGGTGGTCAGTAGAGCTCTGCTTGCAGCAGAATTTGCAGATAAGAAGAGTTATTTGAAAATCGAGGCAGCAGAGAGACCTTGACTACGTGTGCTTCTATATTCAATACACATTTACCATTTATAAGCCTCACACAAGGATCTATGTCTGGCAGCTTGCATACACCCTCAAATTGTACTGCCTTCAATCTACTGTATCAGTAAATTTACATCAGTGCCCTGCTGTGAATGTAGCATAATACTAATACATCAATCATGTTATTTCCACATGAGGCAGTGAATAAACTAAAAACATTTTTTTATGATGTTGCTGCAGCTGTTAGTCACTGGAGTACTTGTGAAATCTGGGCCTGGCACAGGACTCAACATGGCCTTTCTGGAAGGGGATACAGTGGCCAAAGATTACCAACATCTCCAATGTTTAGCGCCAGCTGCAGGAGAAACCTGCAAAAATAATACTGAGAGCGATAACCCAAATTATCCTAAAAAGCACTTTCTCCTGTTGCTCAGAGGTAAGTGACTGCCAGAATACCCTGTCTTTTCCTCTAGACATTTCTGCTGCATGAAGAAAGAGAAGAAAAGATGGGCTTCTCCTTACATAAGCTGGCAAATCATTTATACAGTCTCTGCTACTATCCTTGCTGCTGCCAGCCACCTCACAGCTCTCTGGTGACTCAAGATACATAATATTAGCAGGCAAAGTTATCAGAAGTCCCAACACCACCTTGCTTGTCCTGTCTCCACCAGCAAGGAGGAAGGAAAGGAACGGGAAAGAAAGGAAAGAACAAGTATCTTTCAATTGCAGGAAAGACAAATTATTTGGGGAAGGGGGGATGTGAGGGGGAGATAATATTGACTCTGATCAGGAAAACTGTCCTTTCTGATTCTATTTTATCAGCAAAAGGCATAGGCCCTTTATTACTGAAGAGAAGCTCTGTTATTGAAAGCTGGGTATTGTAATAATAAGAATAAATGAGGTCTCACAATGGCCTCAAAAAGACCCCCCAGGCACTTCAAGAGTGACACAAAAATGAAGTGGTACTTCCCCCAGAGGAGTGTGATGAAACTTCAAATACAAATCAGCAGAGAAAATATGGATTAATCTCTACTGGCTTTGTGGGTACTGCATCTGATTATGTGGCAGTCATAATTAATATTCAGTTTGATGATATATGAATAATGATAGAATAATAACTTTCATTAACATCTGTGGCTGTTCGTCAAATTGGCAAATGGTTGCATAGGTTTATTTCCCATGCAGAGCTTACTTTTTGCACACTTCTCTGCACATGAGATCTATTGTCCCTAATCATTTGTCTGCTTTTTCTTCAGCCACCCCCAAACTTACTTCAGACTCTAGATGGTGAGTTTCTGGGGAGCAAGGGCTTCCAAATTCGAAGACAGTGAGAGGCTTAGCTCCACAAAGCTGCTGAGCCATCTTGCTACCAGCCCATTCTGATGCCAGTTAGTCAATACTACAGTATTGCTAGCCTGCAGAATGAATAGCAAAAACAGGGGCTAGAGCCCTGCTAGGATCTCTATACCTTCAGGTAATATTGGTATCTGAAATGGAGGAACCAGCCTTGGGCAAACACATGCCAGCTGCAGTAGCGCTGGCTGGTGCTTTAAACCTATTGTAGCTGCGCCCTGCTCCCACAAGTGCAAAGGACAAAGCTAGTATCTCACAGCTCTGTGTTCTATGTCCCATATCTCTTTCCAGTGCAAATTTTATTCAGGAACCTCCTCATGCAAGGGTCTCCCATTACTTAGTCCTCCCACAAAAACCCAAATTCCTTCCCACTAGCACACAAAGACTTATTCCTGCCTCCTTCTCATAAGCTCTATCAGTCTGAGATTTGTAAAAGACAGCAGATGCAAACTGGCTAACTGAATACTGTCAATCAAAACAGATAAGGGCTGTGCATTCCCTGCCTGCCTTTCCTTTCAAAGACACTGAAAAGGCTTCTCTGTCCTCTGCTCACTATTGCAGAAATCTTGCCAAAAGTTAGTATCTCTGACAACACTACACTGTTGTCAAATTTTACTGAAATTAGTTGGTGGGATGAAAAATTGTTGGAAGATGACAGCTATACGAATGGGCAAACAGATTGACAGATAAACTGTAAACATGAGCCTCTTTTCCTTAGGGAACCAGTTTAATAATAAGAATCAATATGACATGAGGATATTTGATATTCATATCCCTGAATCTAGCCTTTCATTACATATCATTTTCCCTACCAACAAAATGAGGAAGATAGAATAAATACCTTAACATTCTCCTCTGTTATGTACTTCTCTGCTTTGTCCACAGCATTCTGGCGGATCCGGTGAAGAAATGCCTGCAGAGATAAAAAAAGACTATGTTCAAATGGCTTGATACAGTTTGATTTCACTCTTTTATATTCTCTAGGTTCCCATCAACATAGTGCAGCTGATTACCTTTAAGACTAAAAAAAAATTGTAAACATTTACCAAATCACCACCACAGTTCTTAGACTCAGAGTTGCATTCAGGGTAACACAAAAGATATTTCCTACCATGTTGTAGGGTTTTGCCTGGCCATGTCTTCCCTCTGTTGAAACTTTTAGACTTAATTATCTGCTACTACCAGTAGACCAAGCAAAAGTCTGTTTGGTTCTTTCTTTGAAGGTTTTCCCTCTCTCCAAGATGCAGTTGTTATGACTTTGGGAGACAGCGTGCCTGATGCACATCAAGATATATGTCAGCAAAAAGGACTGCAAAGAACCACAAAAGGACATTTATGCTACTGGAGCTGAGGCATGTCAGAGCTATGAGCTAGGGTTATAGACAAGTTCAACAGACTCAATACTTGGGGAAGGGAAATGGAAATCGCCAGCCAGCGTCTGGGACACATTATCCTGTTCACTGTATTTCATTTGGTTAAAAACAGACAAAACAGTGCTGGAACTTTTCACCTGGGCCAGGTTTCCCCTTCCCTCAGCTCTACACACTTTGGCTTTAACAGGCAAATCAATAAAAATCTCCAGGACAGTGATCCAAGTATCAGCCTTCAAAGCATCATTCTGGCTACTGGCAGTCAGGACTTATTTGCATTTGCACTGAACATACCCACAACATATTTGATCCAGTGGGAAGGGTTTAGCAAAGCACACTGCATGGGATTTCTACCCGAAGTCTCCACTGTTTTAGCAACTATTGGCTCAAGGGCACTTCTGAACAGAGAGTAGGGAAATTTACCTTCCACAGGCAACAGCAAAGAGTTGCAAATACCCACAGGGCAGAATCTGCTGTGATAAGTGACATGACCCACACACAGAAGGGCAGAGGGCTTTCCTCTCTGTTCTTGTTAGTGGTTTCTAACTTGCCTCCCACACAAAGGAGCGAGCTCTGGAGAGTGCTGTGAACAAGGAAGAAAGGAACTTTCCTTACCCACCTGAGACAGAGAGGGGAAGCAGGTCATTTCTTTGTATTTATGGTACAAAGCAGCTTTGTTACAGCTTGATAATAAAAGGCTTTTAAAAGTTGAACTATTCCTGAGCAATGCCCATGTCAGCTGATGCACACTCAGCTTTTTTTTTTTTTTTCTCCTTTTGCCTGTTGGGACTGGCAGCAGCTTACAACCTGATAAGAAGCAATGTCACTGAACCAAACTTACAGCTTATGGAATGCCTTTGCCTCTGGTATTTTGGTTGGAAGACAGCAAACATGTGCGTCTGACTTCCAGCGCTAAAAGCTGTTTCTGCTTAACCATGGCTCTGTCACTTGTCAGCTGCTCACACTTTACAGGACAGGCACCAATAAAAAAAAGATATTAAAGGCACACAGACCCTAAATTTTTTTTGGCTCTGAATTCTCAACCTGCTTTTGAGCCAGTTTCAAGGACTATAACCACGTTGCTCCTCTCGTATTGCTAAACAGGAAGGAGATCCTGGCTAGATTCCAGTTAGGTATGAAGAGCTTGGAGCATGTTGTGCGGACTAAGAAGTCTGAAGAACAGATTCCTGCATTAAAGGGACAAGACGTGTCTGCCAGCATTTTATAAGAACCAGCCAGTCCACCTCGCCAATAATCTGGCCAGGAACTGCTGCAATGTTAATGTACTGCCCAGCACCTTGGCAACAGTAAGGGAACTGTCTGGGATGGAGCATTCAGCATGATGACTAATGGCAGGAGGATTGACAGGAATAGCTGTTGCCGTCCCACTTCAGTGCTGGGTGTGATATCTGAGCATTAATAATCAGGCATCTGATTTATATGAGGTAACACATCATATTAAAGTCACTCATTCTCAAAAGATAAGCCAGGCAGAGACTTTTCCTTGCCTTAATCACATTTCTGTTTGGAGATAACAAATCCAATTGGAATGATTAATTAATCTACAATTAGCAGTTCCACTGGTGACTAATAGTTACCTGCATATTAGTCCCAGTATAGTGGGTCTAATAATAGAAAGCTGGTAAACAGAAGTGCAAATCACATTAGCTGTTGCAGGCTAGTCAATAAAAAAGCAGAGTCTGCGTTAATCTAAAAAACAGCTTTTCTGTGACGCTTGTCTGAAAAGATCATTTAATGTGAGCATGAGAAAGGGAAAAAAAGGAGAGAAAAAAATCAAACAAAACATGAGAAAGGCACAGAAGCAGGGAGAGTGTAGAAAGGATGAAAGACATAAGAGGGAAGGCGGCAGTTAACTTTGTAGGTAGTTTGTCAAATCTCCTACAGCCTCTGATTTGTCTCGATGTGCATGAATGGTAGACTCTCCAGGGATAATAAAACAAGACAGTTACAAGAGATTTTGGTCCTAGAAATTTAGTAGTCTACTTTCCAAAATGCAATCCCTCCAAAAACATCAAAACTTAGTGGATGCAGAACTATTTGTTCTCCGGTTTTCAATACCTTCTCATGTGCAAACAATCTTTTGCAACACAGTCATTCAAATTAAAAAGTGTGATAAACACAAGCCATTAAGCAACAGCTCACAGAGCTAATGTTGCATGCCCTGTTCACATGACAACATCACTTTCGTCCCAAACCACTTCTAGCTTGGAAAAAGCAGCTCTTTTCCCAGAGATTTTGTTCAGACTTTCAGGTCAGTGTTTTCCAAACTCAAGTGATTTTTTTTGTGCTACTGGTTTTACTAGGCTCTAAACTCATCTCTACCAACACCATCCCCCTATTCACCAAGTGACACAAACTCTAAGACCTCTTACAAAAGTAGTATGCAACTCTGGGAAACAGAGCTACAGGGAGTGGTGTGGTCTTTTATTAGACCTATTGATTTTCTAGAAAATCAGACAGGTATTTGGGCCAGGACAGGACAAAGGTGATGAAGAAAGAGAGGTGGCGGTGGTGAATACTACAAAACTTGCCATGCCCATCTCTTATTTATATTCCAAAACATATTGTTATAAAGAGGAAGTAGTTGAAGGGGTAAAGGCTTTTCTGACCACCTAAAAAGTTACTGAGGCTCTCTCTGGCTGCTCCAACCTCTTCACACTCTACGCAACTCATATATGAATCCAAGGGGTCTAAGTCCTTGACATTTCCTATGAGGAACTTTCAGGGACCCCTCAGTATAACGCTCTTCATCTGCAACGCTTGCAAAAATGAACTCACTATCCTCCAGGGATATGCGGAAGCATAGGGGTCAGCTTTCTTGGGACCTCCTGAAAAACATTCCTAGGACTTGGGGACTCTGAAAATCATTCCTAGGACACAGCAGGATGATCACAATCACCTCTCCGCCACAATCAAAAGTGGAACGCTCTACTGTGGCGTGCTGTTGGTTTCCTACACTTATGAACTACCAGGGATTTGGGGAAGGACAGCAGCTTATGATACTATACTGAAACAACAATCACACATCAGATCAATAACACTCCATTGAAGAGTTAAAAAGAGATGAACAGGCAACACAAGTAGACTCTGCTCCATTCTATCTGCTTGTTGTACACTGGTCAGGACCGATACAAGGTTAAAAAATTCACAAAAAAGAGAGATAAGAAGATGGCAGATAACATGACATCTTTCCTTCTTATGTCCACAGATACTGCATTTACTCTCTTGCCATTTGTAGTGTTCTGCTGTGCTCACACTGGGGCAGGTCTCTGAGTAACCCAAGCTGCATGGTGGACTACTGCCTGCACAACAGAAGAGGGGAGAAGGACTGGTAGAGCCCGTAAGTCCAGAACAAAAACAGGTGACAGCACAGTGAAGGGGGAAAAAGTGGGAAACCAGGCTGATAAATTTTCATTCTCTCAATAAAGGTCTGTGAAGGTCTCATCTTCCATGCCTACATGCTAATCATTAGGAAAACAGCTCACAGAGGATTCGTTTTTGTTTAAAATTCAGCTGCTGCATCAACATAACATTTATTTGTGTACTGTGACTTGTTGCCCTAGAGGTCTGCCGCTTCCAAACTCAGCAGGACATTGCTGATGCTCCTCATGTCATGCATAAACACAGTTTATAGTTTGTCTTACAGTACAAATGCCTTGCAGGATTCAAGCAAATCTATGACAAATTAGAACGAGCAGAGTGAAATACTTCCTTTGTGCACCATGTCATGTTGGGTAAGTTCCTTCCAACAAATACTAATACAAACACATTACAAATCTAGAATGCAATTTAAGTATAAAAGTTCATTTCAGTGAATAAGTACTTTTTAATGGCCCCTTTTTCATGAAGATATTTTCCTCTTCAGTTCATTATCCTTACAATCTACTGTTTCAATGAAACCTTGTTGCTTTGAGTATCTTTGCTGCACCTCTGAACCACAAAAGCACAAAGCATACTTTAAGGAATGAATCTGCTAATTGTGAGTTGTTCTCACATGAAAAAGACTAAAGCAACTGGGATTTCTCTCAAATGCTTTTCATATGGCCCTTGTTGAACTTTGACTTGTAGCCTTAACTTCATTAGGGAAAAATCAGAGTTTACCACCTTCTGTGTGGCATAAGTAACACATTGCAAATACTAGGGACCAGGCAGTGATAGTTTGCTCATGTCCCTTCTCAAAATTCATGTCTAAGGCAGATACTTCCTCAAATGTTCAGAAATAGCAAGAGATTTCTGGTTAAACAGCAAGGCAGGCAAACCGTGCATCACCCTGAGGGAAATGAAAGGGAGAACAGAAACAGACAGTGATGAGGCAACTGACTACCATATCCAGAAGGAGCAATATCTGAAAGCACAATCCTGTGAAACCCATTTTCTGTACAGGTGACTAGAATTTCTTGTTGCTCTTCAGAAACAAGTGAGGCAATTTTCTTAAATTTGGCAGTGACCAGGACTGATTCAGAACAATGCAGGGATCTAGATGAGCCTAGTATTTTCAAATTAATAAATTGCTTTACACTTGTGCAATCAATTGTTTGAAGCTTCTTGCAAGTGCAGACATTTTGATTACAAGAAAATGTGCTCACAGTGAAAAATGAAGGTGACACGGACAATGAATTTCATCATTTGACCATCATTAGCATCTTCACCTTGCAACTACAGCATAGGGGCTATGCATTAACCTGTCTCTGACAATACAGAGTAAAACTTGTCACAAAGATTTGAACAAGATCTTGCAAGTGTAATTTTATTTTATTTATTTTTTTATCACTTGAATAAGTGTTGCCACTAAACGTGGCTGTTAGATAAGCCTTTGTCTCCACTGCAGTACAAGCGAGATACCAAAAAACTCCATTGTCTTTAGCAAAGTGGCTTGAAAGTCCTGTGGGAATACAGCTCTACTGAAATAACCTGACAACTTAAAATGAATGTTTGCTGAAGTTTGTGTTTTAAGAGCAGCTGCATCCTTGCTTATGTTACTCAATTGTTAGCTTTGAACCTTGTCATCCTGATCATGCTCTTTTGCTTTCTGTCAGATATGCAGCGTATAAGCTAAAGCTCTGCACAAATGACAGGAAACAAATATCCTGCATCCTACGTGTGAACTGCCGTCCTCACCTGTGCTGAAGTCTGAAAGACAATGCAATAAATCATCTCAAAATAACATAACAATGACTGCATAGGGCTATTTATACAAAATGAATCCCATCACAACTTTTTTTTTCCCCCTTCATAATGACTAAGTGTGTATTTCTATGGAAAACTAAGTCTTCCAGAATTTCCCTTTAAACATGTTGTAAATACCTGAATGCAGATGTTTCACTGAATCCTAGCACAGCTTTGTGTTACCAACCAAGTGGGAATCAAGTCACTTCAACTGGAGGTCAATCTACTTCAGTTCTACTGTTCCTAGAACGGTCTGCAGCACCGCGCACTGTTAACCGAGATCTACTGACTTCCATCCGAGACAGTTGGATTTTAAGAGACAGATGAAGTCGTTCTTGTGTAAATTCAGACAACTTGTTTTCAAACTTCTCTTATTTTCCTGGAGAAAAGCCAGCATATACATGTAGACTGCTGGGTCTGATTCAGGTTTTTCAGTTGTGAAATTTCAGTTAGAATATTGGGAATCAGAAGCAACTCCTGTGGCATCACTAGCATTACACATGTAAAATGGAGCAAGACTGAAGCAACCCTACTTTTAAAGAATATATTACTGTATCTCTTACATTGTAAACTGGCAATCCTGTATTTACTCATTGCTCAATTACTGGCTGCTATATTAAGATTTCTATAAAGTACATTTTAAATTATCAGTGTCTGGTAAAGGAAGAAGAACTTCAGCATCAGATGAGTGCATTATACTGAAATTCTTGCACAGAATATTTCACCTATGAAGAATATTTTTCTCTAGATCCTCTTAAAACAATAAAGAGCCACAGCTGTGAGAGGCAGCAATTCTGCACAAAGTAGCTCAAATTTACAGCCAAATTAATTCATCAGCAAACAGCTGAACAGGGACTTGCCTGGTAGGCAGAGGTGTTTAGTAAGAGGAAATAGCATCAGAAATATCTTCTATTGCCCTAATTTCAGGCTTCCTGTGTATCAGATTGGCTTTAAAACCTCACAGCTTATTGGTACATATTTGTTTTTTTATCTATCCCCTGAAGAGGAACTAAACTATTAGCTAACCAAGATGATTTAAAAAAAAAAAAAAAAAAAAAAAAAAAAGAAGTCATGTATATTATGGAATATCAAATACTTTCTCTGCAAACAGTTCAGGCAGTCTGACCTGTAAGCCTGCATCATTGTCTACTGCTAAGCAGAAGGTCAAATAGATTCTACTGTACAGTTTTTAAAATAACACTTTTCCAAAGGTTACAGCCCTTGCATAATCTGGGCTATGTTAGACATGAAATAAGGTGAACTACTAATACTGATCACCTATGCTCTATGATACTCACATCACTGCTCTTGAAAGCAAATATGAAGATCTCTGCCTTGAGGACTATTACTCCCATATCCGTGATGACAATGTCTTTCTTGGTCATATGCACCAACTCTACCCCACACACCCACACTTCCTGCTTTTATGAAGACTTTTTTCGTTCCAGTGTTGTCATTTAGAATAAAAATCATTTCACACACATCAAAGCATGGATGTTACAGCATGGATCACCTCTTTCCACAGAAGACTACATGACCATTTGCAAAAAAAGTAGACCCCATCTCAGGTGAAACTGCAAAGACCATCAGAAAACAAATGCAGCTTCAGTTGCAAAATCCAGGTGTATCACAGGGGAGAGATCTTTTTATCTGAAGCATACTTTCAACAGGTATTTTTTTAGAATTGTAAAGATATATAAGCAATAAATACATCTATACATATTAGAAAGCCTCCACTGATACTAACAATTTAATAAACATTAACTAAGAACTGACCATGGCAACTTGAAAACTCTTTCCCACTTCTTAGTCTGACATATGGTGCATCCTGATAAATACCAAATGAAATACGGGGAAGCATTCAGAAACTCAGCTGCTTAAAATTATGTAAGCGTATGTACGAATAAAATGCTTGAATAAAAAAACTGGATTATTTCTTTATATACTACATAAGAGAAATAGCCACTACTTATGTAAGCTATATGCCTGAGATATTTCCAAAACTCAAACTGATTTGTCCTTAACCATTTTAAGGCTCATAGAGTTATGACCGCGCTTGGCTGATTTATCTTACATCTGTCTTGCCACTGAGTGTTATACAGTCTATAACATCAAAGTTAATGAAAAACAGTTGCAAAATACTGGCATTGCGTAGCACTGGGATTTTCAGTGGTGCTTGATGGAGTCAGGCATTCCAATCGTTTTTTACTTACTTTGACTGTCTTGACATGGGTTCAACACAAAATGGTTTCTGCCAACAAATCACTGTGGCTAGGATTCACCTCATCTAATTCCACCCACTGAAAAGTTGAAGCCTGCCCTAAGTTAGTGATATAGGTTCCCTCCACAATAGAGACCAACAGGCAGGCAACTTCAGAGGATGAGTTACTGTCCTCTAGGAGTGATGTTTAAGCAGCAAGGCTGAATTACCCTCTAGAAATGCCCTTCTCTTTCCATCAAGAGAGCGCCTGGGTGACGAGTTTAGACTAGACCACCCTCCTTGCCTGTACCAGTTTCACAGCATCTGTAAATACAAAGTTCCAGGGGAATGAGTGTTACTGAATCATTTTTAAAAGCGAACCAGTGACTGTGTCTCAGCATGGATGCTACAAACATGGGGGCAGCGCAAGCTGACACATGCAAAATTAACGTGCACAGACAATCTCAGCATGGTAGTATTCTGGGACTCATCACAAGTGAATTGATGTAGCAGCACTTCCCAGAAAAAGTAATTTACAAAGAAAGCTCCAAAAAGATCTCAGACTATATCTGTGTCTCCAGTACACTGATGTTTACACCGGAATTCTGCAACAACAAAAAAAGGTCAGACCAAATTCATTCATGCATTGACTGATGAAGGAAGGTGAAACCAAAGGGAAGTGAGAGTGAAATATGTTGCAGTGTTTCTCACTCCAAAAAGAGATCCCTTTCTTAAGGAGAGTTTGTTTTCATTTGAATTACAAAAAACTTTTTGTGAAGTGAAAGAGAGGCTAGTGCTGCAGAGGGGTCCATTGTCTTTTCTCTACCATGCCCTGACCTCTGCTGTCCCCTCCTCCCCCCAGACTCTAACATCTGCATCCTCAGGCAGGTCAGAAGATCCCAAATCATTTCAGGGCCCACCAAAAGCTATATTTTCACCTTTGAAATCCTTCAGGACTCATTTTTACTAATTTCTTCACATCTCCCATACCCTACCCCTCTTGACTCCTCTTCATGCTCTCCCTCCTCTTCAACATTACTCCTAAACACTTTGAATATTCTTATTATTGTAGATTTTAAAAAATCCCTCTTCTCCTCTGCAGACCCAGAGCTTACGCACACCCTTCTGTGAATATCTACCCCTGTATGACTCCAGCCCATTTTTAATATCAACAGAAAATGTATTTGTTTGGATTTTCAAAGGAGCTTAAGAAAGTTATGTGCCTAATTCTCTCAAGCCTTTGGAATATTCTCCCTTTTATTGGCCTCTTCATGTCTTTCTCGCTGTTCTACAATCATGAGATTATTTTGATCATCTTACTGCACCGTGGAACTCTTCAAAATGCTTTCAGGACATAGTTTGTTTGAATAGTGTGTTTTACTTCATTCCTCTTATGTAGAGGAATAAATCCTGACAAGTCTGTGTCTGCTTAGCCTTTACGTTACTTTAACAAAAGTTTGCTTCAGGAGAAAGGGTCCATTAAACAGCACACAAATACTTCAAGATTTGACCCATATTACTCTACATTCACTATGTCCATAACAGAGAGGAGCCTGCAGAATGCAACCAGTTCTAGATTAGTGATGTCTCCAACTACTAAGATCTATCAGTACCAGGGAATGTTTAATCAGGTTTCAGGCTCTACACAGCTACTCCTTTTTCAGGAGGGACGCAGAAGCATCTGAGTGACTAGAAACAAAAATAGTCCCCAAAAATAGTAAAGTCCAGGTGTTGAATGTAATTGTAGCAAAAATTGGGATTTCTTCAATTAATATTTTAAGATTCCAATCTAAGCTAAAGAAATCCAATATCAGAAAGATTATTCTCTCCCTTTTCTACTCTTTCTCTTTCCAGTGATGGTGTCTTAATAAATTAAACACTAAACAGACAAGACAGAATAAAAATTTAAAATTAAATCTAGTATCATTAGAGTCCATGGAATTTTGTACATTAGTTGCAACATAGGCTAGAACTTCAACCAGTGTTATTTCCTCAGCAAGAAAGGATCATAAAGAATAGATAAAAGCTTAAAAAATGTTGAAGCTTGTCTTACATACTCAGTTTCTGAATACGTGTAATGAGCTGATCATTTCAGAGCCACAAAGTTAATAATTTTACTTCAAGTGAATGGTCAGGCAAACAGAACTGCCAAAATGTGCAGGGGTGTAAATCCACATAAACTTCAGTGATTTTCATGTGAGTAGACCCACGTGACAACCTAGCCCTTAGTCTTCCAACTTAGTTTATGTGATGATATTGCATAATATCAATTTTCAAGCTTAGATTGAATCTCTGAGCTAACTGAAGCAGACCAGTTCAGCTTACTGCCATCTGGTTCACTGACACTTGTTCTAAATTACATAGTGAATTTGCACTGGGCCCAAGTACCACGATCTCAGGTGACCCACAAACTTGATCTACATTGCAAACCTGTAACAAAATCCCAGGATCCTATTTCACCAGGAACATTTTGTCTATGCCCAGCTGATAGGTACTTAGAGTCTCATAAACCAGTTTAGCATCAGACTTTGTATCGAAATATCAAGATTGCTTCTATGGAGATCTTGTCAAGGAGATGTCTATCTGACCTCATAAGTGTCTAACAGGATGAACAAACCATATTCCATGCACTGACTTACACATGTTGGGTTTCTATCAGGTTGTATATCAAATCGAACTCTCAAATGCACATATAATGTAGAAGTATTTGTGCTTGAATCTTAAGTTTAAAAGGGCCCAAGAGTGCAAGTTGATTGAACAGAATTCTACCTTCTCAACTGATAAAGTTTAGAGCTACAAAAGAACCAATCAAAATGTCAAAACTAGACATTTCATCTTAGAGAGGTCTTCAGAAGTATTTGCATCAGATCTGTTTATGCACTCACAAGTTTCCTATTAATCACTCTTCATAGCTGAGGTAAAATAGGAAGCATTGAAATTTCTAGGTGCCTTATGCAGAAAACTAGTATTGGAATTGGCAGCAACTACTAGAAATCCCAGTGAAACTGTCCTGATTTCAGGCATATCGGCCAACAGATTTTAGGCAGCAAGCAGTAATAATTGTATTTGAGAATCTCCATGCAGATATACTAGACACAGGTGCAGTCATGTATCAAGGTACGTAAATTCCAAAGTTATTTCTAGTTTAGGAGACTACCCCATATCTGCCTGTGCAGTAACTGCAGTCAGCTCCCCTTGGGCTCCTTACAAGCAGCAGTGTCTGTATGGGCTCCCTGGCTGGGGCTGTAAATTCTTATGGAATGTTTCCTCCTTCATAACCAGCAACTGGAGCTCTGGTGCAGCACACAGGCATTAGCATTCCTGGCCTTTGGAGCTTGAAATTTCCTGCTGGGAGAAATCTGCTTAAGTGCCTGTGGTGTGACAACGGGGAACGCAGCTTTCCGTGGAGGCAGTACAAACTCCACAAAATGCCATGACGTTCTGGGATTCTCACCACTGGAGCCTAAGGAGAGTGGCTGTTTCTCTGCAGCCTGTGAAAGGTTTCAAAGAACTTCAAATGCATAGAAAAAAAATACGTGATTTGGTGAAAAGGAATAGAATCTCAGAAGGGAAAGGGAGAGGAGGGGGAAAAAAAGAGGGAATTCCAACTCTCCCAAGCCTTTTCTGTTAAAGGCAGGATGGGCTGATGTTCATGGAATTGGCTCTCTCCCCCTCCTACCAGAGCACACCAGATAATGTGTGGTTCATGCAGCTTGGGCTGCTTTCAAGAAGCAAACAGCATGACAAACTCTCCCTGCTATGAATTCTCTCACCTCATAAAACTAGCAGTTAGGGTATGTTTATTTGTGAGCTAAAGGATTAACCTTCTACAGGTAAATGGAAAGGAAAACGAATCTCAAGAAGGACGCTGATCTGTATTTTCATCTTCCCCACACAAAGGCCACAAGGCAATGGGACACATCACTCCCCAAAAAATCAATGAAAGCAAAGTTTAGTCTCCCATTTATTGTCTTCATACAAACTGCTGGTTAGGCCATGCTACGTGTCTTCTGAGAAAAGAAAGTATCTGTTTAGATACAGATTATACCCATTTCTATATTTTGACTGCATAGTAAATGTTTGTCTTTATTACAATTTTATAATTCACTAAAGAATAATGCTGTAAATAAGAAGGAAAGGTCCCTCCCTGGTCTCTGATCAGACCACCAACCTCTCTATAAGTAAGTACATGCAATAAGTTTCCAAATACTATCCAGCACTTGATGCACCTTTTCTATCCAAGCACTCAGGCTTTTTCACTGAACTTTGATTTAAAAAAAAAAAAAAACACAAAACCAACACACAAACAAACAAACCCCACACACACAACACAACAACAGAAAAACCCCAACAACAAAACCCAAAAACCCAGGGATTTTTGCCTGGTTTCAGCTACACCATGATTTCACCTCTGGAGAGGTATTTCCAGGCAAGATGGCAGGAAATATTTCAACATTTGACTAAATCTAACTAGTCAAAAAAGCTGTTAATTTAGAATTGGGTTTGGGTTTTGGGGGGTTTTTTTTGGGTTGCGGTGGGGTTTTTTTTGTTTTTAGAGAAACATAATGCATTAATACTTCCTACCACAGGAAAGAAAGGAACACAGCTTCAGAGCTGCCACTTTGCATGTGCTTTGCCCTCAGTCGGTGCTTACACACAACTGCTGATTATGTTTGCATGCAGAGAAAGATGGGTTGCACACACAGTTGCACCTTGCAAAATCTGCCTTGATGTATTTGCAATTATTTACACACAAAAAAGAGGAAAAAAAGAAAGAGTGTCTTTCACATGTTGGTTTAAAAGAGGAATTAGAAAAATTAACCTCACAAGCACATTCTTCCGTCACTAGCCCTGAGCAGGAACAAACAGTTTAGCTGATGAAAAGCTGCTTGCTGAAAGTACAGTAGCTGATCTGAGCTAGCTTTCCTAACTGAGCCCAATCTAACAATGTCTGCACCGTTTTAAACTGTGCACCATCTGACTGCAGTTGTTCATATGGTGATGGCACACTGTTTTCCAGCCATCCTTTCCTATATCCTTCCTATATTCCTACAGTGGAATAAAGTAGTAAGCAAAGACTGAACTGGACAAACAGGCAGGAGAAAATCCTCAATTAATTATGAAATACGATGCCAAAATTTTAACCAAACCAGAAATCTCCCTGGAGGCAATGTCATTTGTGGGCCTTGCTTTTTTTCCTTCTCTTTCCCAAACACAGCACTACACCCCTAACCTTGACAGAGAAGAACGAGCCCACTGCAGCGTGGTCTGGAGCCAAGCTCTGTGCACAGAGCACCTCAGAAACATCCTCAGAGGGCTTATTCACATCAGGGTTCCTGCCCAGCTTTACAGACTTAAAATATTTGGGCTATTCAAAAAAAGCACCAGTTTGGGGTGTCTAGCCAGACCTAAATTCTTCACTGCATCCAATACTCAGCAACCTGTCCCATTCCTTCTCAGACAAGTGGAAAATTATGCCATTTTGCCAGGTCAAAGAGCTAGACAAGAGCACAATCTAAAAATATCGCCTGTCCTACTGCCTCAACCCAGCCAAAGAGCTGGGTTTCATAGTTCCCCTTCATGCACATTTATTTTGTTGTGACAGACTAAAGAAAAGCTCCCTCTCATTGCTGCATTTCTTCTCTGCACACATGTTCTTGCAGAACACAATCATATCATACAGTCTTAAACCCCAGCTTCCTCTGAATCAGAGCAAAGAATTAGACCATTATATTTTAAACATAAAGGGGAAGTTGAGAGAGAGTGAAGCTTGCTAGCAGACCCCGAACTGAATGGCTCCAGCAAGCAGACTGCCCTCCCCAGCATTCCCATGGCCTCTGACTTGTTTTGAATGTTTGCGAGGACATGCGGGTTCTGCCTGGCTACGGATGAGGATGGACAGGGCTCTCAACTATAGGCTATGTTAAAAGGTCATCTTCACTTGGAGCTATTTAGAACTGACAGGTCAAATGTTCTGTGCTGTGTTAGGAGGGTGGTGTTAAAAGTGAGCTAGCAGTCATGTTTCTAATTTATATATAGAGTAAAGCTAAAAATGTAGCTTTGGTATCCATTTGCTCTTTCTTTACAGAGGTGCAAATAGATGGAAAAACTTAAAAGGAATTACTAAAATTTTGATTTTACTAGAAGTGCCTTTGTGATCAAAACAGTTTGCTCAAAGTATTTTGTTGCTTTTAAATGAAAAACAGCAAAAATTTGAGTTCCCTTCATCTGAAGTCAGCAGAGACATTGCTGAGAGACATGAAGCACATCGATCCAATGCATGTTTCTACAGCCTGTCCTTTTCTCAATAACACCACAGGTTTCTCCCTTGCATTGGAAAAAGAATTATTAAAGCAGCTTAGGGTCCTATCACCAGGACAGTCCTCTGAAAGTTGGAACAACTATTTTTAATGCAGGTACTTCATATCTGCAGACCCAGAGCTACGATTAGTTACGGCTTTGCCCACCATCCCCATCCAGCTGTAAGGATTGTCCCTGCTAAGAAAAGGACACTGACCACACTACCTACATGCCAGCGCACTGACTGGTGCATTTAGCAGTCCATTCATTCAGGCTGCCATTTTCTCTTCTCAAATATTTTCCCCTCAGCTGCCTTTTCATTAGAGGCTGAATAGTAGCACCTACTGTCTAGCCAAGAAATTCACACAAGTTCCCTTTGCAGCTGATACTCCTGCCATTCATCCTATCTGTCAATGCAGCAGCTCTCCATCCAAGTCCATCATCAGTCACCTCAGACACTGCTGGCACCACCTTCTCCAATGACCCATTGCTACCAGTCCAAAGAACAAACTTCTAAATATGCTGCCAGAGCCCAGGTCTAAGCTGGGCCAAAGCAAATAGCTTATTTAACACTTCATCCACCGTGTTTACACACTGGATTGAATTTAGCCTTTGCAAGAGTCCTAACCGCATCTGTGAACCCAGCTGATTGCCAGTTACTGAGTACTTACACATAGCAGGGCTTTTATTTGTCATAAAATATTTAGAGTGGAAAAACACCCCAGAATTTAATAAAAGCAACAGTCTCAGACTGCCAATGACTTGTGGTGCATCTATTCAGATGCTCAGAATTCCCTACATAAATAAAACTGGACTTTCAAGTTCTGCCAATTAAATAAATGCCTGTTTTAACTCAGTTTTGCATTAAAACAGTAACCAATTTTACTTATACAAAATAAAGTGTGAGGTCTTGGATTGTAAATAGGCTCCATTTGTGGATGTACTTTCACACAGTTACTTTGCCTAAATAGCTGACTGTTCAGAGAAAAAACACATCCAATTTGCATACCTAAGCACAACTGCATAAACCAACTTAAAGGCAAAACACACATACAAAATTGCATTTAAACATCTGAGTTTTAAAGTGTTGGTCATTCCCATAGAACGTACAATAAATCTAAAAGCTTTTAGGAATAAGTGTTTATAAAAATTACCCTGAAAGCTTATAGAGGCAACATCTTTTCTATACAGTTTGTTTCAGCCTTCTTGTACAGTGAAGATGCCAAGAAAAGAATTCTGGATGCTCCATCAACTATCACCTCAATACAGGATCCCTTATTAAAACCTTTTTGGGTTTTGAGCCACGTACCAAGTTAAGGAAGGGCATTTAAATGCACTACAAATGATGGATAAAGCAGAGACAGGAGTAAAAGCAGGACTACAACTCTCCCTTCTCTGCTAACACCCCAAGCAGAGTTGCCTGCTCTCTGTACTCTGGGGAATCACTCTACTCTGACCTGGAAAGAGCCCAGCTACCTGTTTCAATCTATTGACACTGAAAGTGTTTTCTCCTGCCCAGGTATTAAAGAAGCAATACAAGATGGAAATAAGGGCATGATTACACAGGCCATTACACCAACCAAAACCCTCTCTGCACGCAGTCCCTGGCTGCACATTCCTATCCTCTGCCTCGTACCAACATTGCTGCTTATGCAATTAGGCAATTGCATCCTGATTGCAGCAGCTGAGGTAACTCAGCCAAATACTAACCACACAAAAATTAAGTAATTCCCTTACAGCCACCTTAGCTTCCTGAACTGCCTCATCACCCACTCACTTGAGCATTTCTGCTAATATACATAATTTAGACACAAATTAGAGCTGTTTAAACTACTGCACCCACAGCTCACTCTGTGCTTTCTAAAACTCAGCCTGGAGAGCATCCATCTTCCACTAGAACATACTAAGCGACTCAAGATAAACTGGGGAGACAGTGAGGGTGGGGCTGCAATGCTTGGTCTGAACTGGAGTTCAGATTTACATCCTGTCTTTGAAGCCCAGTAGAGCAGGACAGATGACCATTCTGCATGCATCAAGCTCTAAGCCACAGGAGTACTTGCTACACTAATCTGCTATTGCGTACACTTGCAGACTATAAAGTAAATAACAGGGGCTTAAGAGTGTCACTGTAACATCCTGTGGCTAACACTCTGCTGCTGTGTGCGTGAGAAGTGTTAATTGAGTGCCAAGTATGTGTAAGGAAGAAGTATGCTCAACGTTCAGGGAGGGCACAGGGTTTTTCTTGAAAATTTTCAAACGCGAAGATAGGCGGCTTCAGTGTCAAGCCTTCTCCGTCCATCCACTCAAGTAGAGAAAGCTGCTTTCATTGCAACACTGTGGCTTTTTTCCTGTTAAAATAGCAACCTGCTCATCTTTAACCTAAAACACGTTAACAGGCAGTTAGCAGTGACGAAGCCGCAAGCAAAACATGGTATCTACCTATCAGCAATCCAAGAATCTTCTCTGTACTTCATAAACTTCCCCATTTTATTTTATGCAGTGACACCTGTTTCATTTTCCCTGTTTGGTTTGTTGTTGGTTTTTTGGGGTTGGTTTTTTGGGTTTTTGCGGGGGGGGGGGGGGGGGGGGGGGGGGGAGTGTCCCCCGGAGAGTACACTAGGCTTCTCGACTTTGGGCCATATTTCACTTTAAGCTGGAGCGCCAAGCAGTGGGCAAAGAGTCAACAACTCCTGACGCATGCTTGCCACTTTCCACATCTAAGCACAGGAAAGACTTGGAGACATAACTTGGGTCTTGCCTACACTGAGGGACTGGTTTTGGCCATGACCATCAGCAGCCAGACCCAAGTCATCCTTCTTGCTTTACCCTAATGTGTACAGGACAAACTGCTGCAAGCCTCAGTTGGCACTGGAGTAGCTTTCTCTGGTTTTGTTAGGGAAGCCAACACAGATGGGATCTTTAGCCACTCTACAAAAAGTTTGCACTGGTGCAGCTTTGTGTCTGCTCTGCAGCAGCTTTGAGCAGGGCAAACTCATGGCCTTGGTGTGGCCAAAGGCATAACTTCTGCTGGATATCTTGGGAGGAAAGCTCAGCCAGAGGGAAAATATTCCCTGCTAGTCTCCCAGATAGGAAGCGGAAAGGAAACAAACCAAGAAATAACTGAAAAAATCTTCAGGGCACTTAAATGAACCTTGAAAAAACAATACACTGCTCTGACACCAACATTCCTGACAACATAAAAGCAGCCATGCCAAAAAACAGTGGCTTGCGCTTGCCATCAGCCACCCACTAAAGACAGAAATTAGGTGATACAAAACATCTGTGGCAAAACACCAAGAAACCATAGCAGGAAGCAATAAGCATAGGATGTCACAAAAAGTCTTTATATTTATTGTACTTATTCTTTAATTCCTCTCCAAAAAAGCTAAAACATGCTTCAGGGCAATGCACATGCCTGCATGCTCTATTGAAAAAGCCTCACAACTGGAAACACCATTGTTGGTAATCACCACATCACCATTATAGGTAGGTGCCTGTGTACGATTGGATTCTGATGCTTGCTATCTTTTCAGCTTTGATAGAAAATATGGTCTGTCATGCCACGAGTGCCTCCAGATTTGTGTGGAACCTGTCAGAAGTCAGCATTGCAATCCCTTTGTATATACCGGCAAGGTGGCTGGTTTGTTTTTTTTTACTTCCCCCCTGTAGTAGCACAGTCCTCGGGGCCATGCAAGACACCTCAACAGGAAATGGCTGATGCCTGCTCTAATACTTTTCCAGTGACTCCTGGCTCTCTCCAGCTTGGAATCCAAATACGGGCTTCGCTTACTGCTCTGGGAAGGTACATAAGGCAAGATGTGATTACCCACAAAACTCTATATGCTATTTCTTGTGTTATGACTTCAAGCAACTGGAGCAGAGAACAGTAAAAAGCAAAGCATTTTATTACTGCTTGCTAGATATAGAAACTATATAGAGCCTCTTTATTTATTAAAGACTACTGTAAAGCTATGTATGACCACATAGTTTCAAAGGTAAGTGCAGGTGGACTGGTTGCACTGGGGGATCTTCAGTGAGTATCCATTCCACAAGTTCGCGTGAGCTACAAACAAGAAAAGTGGGTGACAAGACGAACATGCTGTAACTTCTGCACAGCTCCATCAGAATGGGAGAGGTTCCTGAGCCAAAGACAAGGAGAGGTCATCCATCATATTGATCAAAAGCAAACACACTCTTTCCTTGGCATGCCAGCACTGTATCTCAGCCATGCTGCTTGAGGCCTTCAGCACCACAAACAGATGCAGAGGGCAGTGTACCACTTCCTACATGGGGATTTATCTCTAATAACATAAAAACAAGGCTCAACCTGTGATGTGCACATTAGATCCTAAGGCATTCTTAAGAGAAAAGAGTCTTCCAGCTTCTCTCCCCTCTCCTTCTGGCTTACTTTCTCTCCCTGTTCTGAGAAAGGGCTTGGTGCTCTCCTAACTCTTCTGTATCTGAATGCCAGAAGCATAAAAACACAAGTCAGAAATGGCATTATAGCATGCAAAAGTGTCACCAAAATACATACTGTTTGTTAGTTTGAAAATCTGCATTGGTCAGATAGAAGGACATATTAAGGGTAATTACCAATACAGATACACAGACCAAAACACCACAGACAACGTGAATTACTCTATACTCACTATCTGTACTGACTCTCAATTGGTTGCTCTCCTCTCCTTGGCGCCATGTAATAAAGGATCAATCTGTTTCAAATGCACATGCTGATTGAACTAGCATCATTCTACAGAATTAAGAAGTGTTGACCTCAGCCTTAAAGGTGACAGGCCCTTTCCTGCTGATGGGATTTCTGGCTCATTATCATAGTGCTAATTTACATCGCTTTCATCATATCACTCCTGATGCCTTGTCAATTACTGAATGTAGAGGCAGGCTGGTACCTCATCTTTCTCTTACCCCTTGCCCTGGAGCTGCCAGCAATGCTCCTAATTACAGAAGAACTGTCACAAACCAAACTTTATCTTTAGGGCAGAACTCTTAAAGGAATGAACCATGCATGCAGGGATGCCAGAAATCTTCTGAGACGTAACCCATGGCCCTGGATACAAGGTCCTCCTGTGCATTGTAGTGCTGCTGGCACTTTATACAGGAGGCAGGAAGCTAATGCCAATGACTGTTCAGAATCTAGATGATTAATTGTAGTCCCATATTTATAAAACCTTCCCATTATCCTAACATTCCCATCAAAATCCATTCCTTTTAATTAAACAACATTATAGCTTTACTACTGTAACAAATAATAGTAAGCCTTATTCCCCAAACTAAGTAGAGCAATTTCTAGGAAATGCCTTTCTTCCATCATAGAAGATACTGACATTTTTTTATTTTCTAAGTATTTTACTTAATAATCATTGCCATTTAATTCAAAGAATTAATTTTTGATATCTGAGTGCTGAAGCCACAAAATAACCACAGGGTTATTACAGGAAAATCTGTTGTTTCAAGCGCTTCTTGGTTTTGCTATCTTTCCTACAAAAGCTTAATAAATCACTATTAATTTGCAAGGGAGGGATGCTGTGGTTCTATGCAAAATATTCTAATATTTCAAACCCCTCTGTAAAACAAATAGAACATCAATCATATTAAAATAGGTAGAAACTAAGTCTTCTCAGGTAATTATGAGAGGAACTTTGATCAGAAACTGGGTAACAAAGTATAAAAAAATCATAATACAGCTAGGCATGGACAAAAGTGTTATAGACACTGAAGCCCACTGTTCTCACCAAAATACCTTCGTGATACCTATATACGTTTCACATTGAAATCTGAAACCACAATTATCCAAAAGGGCCTGTAAAAAAGGAGGTTCAGCACAAGTGACGATTTCCTTCCCAGAATTCAAATTTCTTTCCTTCAGCATTTTCCAGAAACAGCAGAAGGCACAATAGAGAGTATGGGTGAAGGAGAAAGGCAGACCTGTAAAGAAGTGAGGGAGGTAAATAGCAGGCCAACTTTTCCTTACAAAGTTTCGCATACTGCCCTGGCATAACACAGCACTGGTGTGCAAACTAGTCTACATCTCAGTGGAGTGACTTCAGAGAACCCTTGCTTAAAAATTAGAACATGCCTAAATGTTGTCCCAGAAATGACTTATTAATTTTGACCTATGCCAGAATTAAATGCTGGTTTTGACATGATAAAAAAAAGTTATGGTGGCAATACAAGCACTGCCCAGGAACGTACTCACATACCTTGCCAAGATTTCTATGCTCTGTCAATTCTTTTCTCATTCTTTGATAAATCCAGTTATAACATCATTGCTTTTGGGTTTACGATATAGGATAGGATGTTTTGTTCCAGTTTAGTGGCAAGAGGAAATCAAATGCATCACTTCTATATCAGAAAGTAGTTGCTCTCCTGATGGGACAGTCTCTTTCTTCCCAGGCCTCGTGAGGACAGGAAACACAACCCACACTGGCTCCACATGGTCAGTTCATGGAGCTCTTTAAAGACAGCAGACACACTTGACTGCTCTATGCCTTTTTGGTGACGTTACTCCAAGATATGCTCTTGGGTTTAGCATCTGGCAGGATCTGTTCCTCTTGGTCTTGGTGCCTCTGCATTCTCTGCAGGTGGATTTCCAAACTTCATGCTAAGGACTCACCACTTACTTATCTCTCAGAAAGACATTTGACATGGAAACTCCCTGTCAGTAAGACATCATGGGACATGTTAGTTGCATTTGTGGTCTGACATGCCAAGCCAACTGGTTAAAAAGGATTTTGATTTTATAGAAATCAAAATAGCTATGGCTTATACCAAGGCTTATGGGTTTTTTTAAATTAACAAGTATATAAACATGTATGTATCTTCAGTTCCTCTAACGCTCTCTACACTTTCCCTCTCTTTAGTTGTCCAAGGCTTTTGTTTGGGTACAGAATTTCACAGGAAGTATCAAGAGACTTTTCTCTCATTTGCCTTTCTCCTGAGAGTCCAGCTTATTCTTATGCTTTGTGTTTCTTGTGTATTGTTTCTAGAGACTTCAGCTTCTTAAATCAACATGACTAGCCCAATAGAAGGGAATTACTTCACCCCCTGCCAGAATACGCAGGATTGTTTAGAGAAAAATATTTTTGCATTGATGAAAAAGCTTTTGTATTTCAGTGTCAAGGGTTAATTTTTATTGTTCTCTAGTCACAATCTATTCAGTGTTGTTAAATTTAAACACAGAATGACAAACTAGCAATGCCTGAATTTAAATCCCACCAATAAAGTGTTGCCACTTATAACCTGGAATAAGCCACCTACAACCTGCAGTAAATCACTTCAACTTCTCCACTTGTATTTCCTCATTTGTAAAATGGAAACAGCGTAATTTGTCTGCATCCTCACTGTGACAAGATAAATGTTATATAGATTTAGACAAAGCCTATTCGTCTTATCTGTTAGAGTGGCAAGGAGCAGTTGCTTAAGGAAGAAGTATAAGAGAGCAAGTACAAACTGCTCATTCCACCAGCACACTTTCCTAGTTTCTGATAATTTCCAGAAAGGACGTTCATATAACATTTAATACTCACCACGGCATGTCTTCTCCATCTACTGGGCATCCAATTTTGGGGGGTGGATTAGTTGCTTTCATGTATGAAATATAGGTGAAATCCTATCATGTCAATGGGACATTAAGTACGTCATTGAGGTGAAAAGTTCACCTCTAAGAAAGCCTAAACTCTGACTAAGTCTCTATTATTCCGTTTCCTTTACTCATTGCATCTATGGCCTGGTCCCTATTGGGGTTTTTACGTATTTTCTCTTCTAATGAATATTAGATTTCCATGACAGTTTTCCATTTACTGCATTACCATCTTGTTTTTCCACATTTGAGTCATTATGTATATATAAATATTAAAAGAACACATACTCGGATATATGCTTTTAAACTATGTCAAATCTTTAGAAACTATACTAGATGGTAAGCTGAGAGTCATTAGAGAAACAGGATATGAATAAGCTAAACCCTTCAGAGAAGCTGTGACAAGAAACATCCTTGTGCTGAGCTGCCCTTAAATTATGATCAACAGAGAAATATGAACAGAGCAGAAGAGACACCAGTCTTGTGACAAAATTCATACTGACTTGAGCACAAGCCATGGCAGTGACCCCCTGTGAAAACTGGGCACTGGCTATAGAGGCTGGACAATTAAAAATGGAAGTAAACTTGTCATGAAATGTAAGCCCCTGAAAGGATGACAAAGTCAAACTACAAACAACCAGCAGGACTAGAATCAGAGACCAGCCACTCTAATCACAGAGCCACTCCAGTCTCCAGTTAGTAGTTTTTGTTTTCTATTACGCATGTTCTTAAGTGACTGGTTTAAGATACAGGTTTTGGAGTAGATATAAATAGAAGTCCCTCTAGTTTTAATTTCTTCTAGCACCCTGGCATAACAGAAACTCTGTAAGGGAACATGAAAAAAAGGATCCGAGAAGAAAGAATAGAAAACTCGCATCCTAGCAATAGATAAAGCATCAGATTTTAGTTGGGGGTGGGGGGTTGTCAAAAAATGTGCTTCCAGGATAACACAAAGGAACCAAATTAAGGACAACATAGAGCTACTCTTAACTTCACAAATGGACACAAAAATATACATCTCCTATTAATGGAGCTGTCTTGCACATGAAGTACCTTCTATTCATGACAGCTGCCATCAATTTTTCATGGAGTAGCTTAAGTAGTCCTTAAGAAAACAGGCACCAGAAAGCTGCTTGATCACAACATGTTTGTTGAGCTCTTCAAAACTATTCTATAATCAGCAAAAGATTAAATCAAATCAATCAGCTTATACCTTATGATATACCACTGAAGTATATACCACAGAAGCATCTAAAGGCACTGGCAAATACTTAAATCCTTCCTCCTTACCATTACACTCACCAAGAACAATTAAGTCTAAGCTGCATTATTATGTTTACATCATAGTGTCTTCAGGCTGGAAAGCAAAGCTCTTAAGAGGTAAAAATGGTATGACTGAACTACACAGCAATGGAAGCCGATATGGCTGAACTGCAAGGCAAAAGGAGTTATCCGCCTAAAATGTGCAGGGAAATACTGCTTTCCTTAAGGTGAACCTTCCTTGCTGACTCTCACCTGACATTCAAGAATTAAGAGCACAGTTTATAAAAAAAACAACTAAGAACAGTCTCATCACACTGATCACTGACACCCTTCAAATTCAGCAAAAAAGTAGTAACAGAGAAAGAATATTTTCCAACTGTTTTCCTTCAAAATAACTTCAAGTTAGCAGCTTGTAAAAGAGTATATTCACATATACTAGTGTAGGCTAGCCTATATCATACAAGCTACAGAATAAATGGCTAAAAGACATACTTTGTTGTCCAAAGGCTTGTTATGAGGACCATTAAGTATGGGAAGGTTTATGCCAGGTAATACCAGCAAGCCATGCAAGGACGTTTTAAATGCTCAGACTCACCAGATAAAACTTCAGTCATCATAGAATCTCTCATCCTATCTAAGCATGTTCCAAAGTCAGTTCTGTGACTGGCTGAATATCTCACAAGTTATTCTTTCCATGTCCTGTGCTCTACCACATTATGTTCTTGACAGTTTTTGTAGGACATACACTTAAATTGGCTCTTGTAAATCATCTTTCTGGATTGACAGATTGCTTCTGAACTGGCTGCATGGACAAGTGGCATTTTTTCCTGCAAAACACCCCAACCCTCTACACAATGTACACCAGAAACGACAAGTCTCTTGCAGAGATTTACAGCTTCTTTGTATAATGCAGGTGCTCTTAAAAATCACTGGTTCTACAATATCTCTGGGCTTTTATTGTTAACATCAACATGCTGGCTGCTAAAACCATGAGCCAAGTGTATTTTTCCATGAAGTGTACCAGGGGTAGGACAATGTAGTATCGAACTCCATTCACATCTTGTTCCACTGTAATGAAGACGGAAATATCTTATCTACGATCTAGATGGAGAACAGAAGAGATAAAAGCAGATATTCTTACTCAGAGGTAATACCAGCTGCTGGAATGACTCTGTGCTTTGTATTGACACTTGGGGAATTACCTAAATTCCATGATGATGCCCAAAAAAAGAGTACAATTTCTTTTGAGTCTGTTGTCAGAGGTACTCAAGGCATTTTACAAAAGCAGCGATCGTGTTTTTACAGCCCCCAGCCCTCTGCAAAGGGATTTCAAAGCACAAATAAAATAATAGAAACAAAATAATAACAGTAGATACATGTCGGTCTTCAAATAAAGTACAGAAAAATTTAAAAGTTTGCCAAAAGACCCCATCAGCCTGACAATTACAAAATATGAAAGAGGAGTAAGAGTGATATCCTCCTAGCATATTCTTTCCATTTGGCTCTGTGCAGAAAACCAGTGAAATTATTTTCTTGTTAAGAACTCAAACCCTCTAGTCTGAATAGCTTCAAGACATTTTATTCCTTGGCGCATCACTGAGTTATCAGCTCTTCTGGGCTGCTACTTCTGTTATCTTACCTTCATGGCTCTGCAAGTGGCTCCACATTAAGTTTGTAATGGGAAAACATATGGCCTGCTCTCCAATAGGGAAATCTATCCTCAGTACAACATTCTGCAACATAATACTCTAGTATACCTGGGATTACATGTTCATGTTAAGGGGAACTGATTCTTCTAAAAGAGAGGGGTCTCTTGCTCCTCAATAAATTGGCAAAATCCTAATTCAGAATTTATTATGCTAATAAATTTAGCATTTATTATGAAGATTAGATCATGTCTCCATGAATTCTGATCATCACTGTCAGCTTCACAACTTACTAACATTTCCCTTTAAATCAACTATATCAAAATGCTTAGTTATTTGACAAAAACAGAAAACCTCAAGGAGAGTATCAAACAGCAGAGCCATTTCCCTTCCAACAGAAAGGGAGAGAAGGGAGTGAACACAAACTTCAGCATTCCCAGAATGAAGCAAAATTAGCTGAAATAATCTGGTGAAAGTTCTGCTCTGAGAAATGCATCTCCTGCAGGAAGATCTGATGGACAGATAAAATTTCCAAGTTCTAAATAGATGTTATTTTTAAAAAAGAAAGAAGAATCAAAGACAAAACACAGTTTTGCAGCCTATACGGTGTATTTTCCTCCAGCAGTGAGTTTTCATAACATCTTTGTGAGTAAGATTTTAAATCATAATACAAATTCAGAAAAAATTACACTAACAATGCCAGAGAGGAACCAGCATCCGAATGAAGCCAGTTTTGAGAACAACTGTACCTTTGACAAGCAGGTACAGGACATCTTTCTCAGAAATCTAAAGCTGTGAGAGAATGAAATTAAGGCCTGATAACCAAAAAAAGACGCAAGACCTAATCTTTGAGATGGAGCCTGTGGTCAATATAACTGAAGATTATGCAGTCAGAAATATTTTTTTTTCCTGTTTACTCCTTGAGTTCGTGTAACTGAACTTCAGTGCTGAAAATGTAACTACAGAAATATGGCAACATCACAAAAACACAAATAATAATTCATGCAATTTCTAGTCAAATTTTGCAACTGAGAAAAGTCCAAAGAGGCTTTAGCTAGAAGCTAACTCACTGAACTCTTGAGTACTTATCAAAATCTTAAACCTCCTTAGCTCACCCAGTGAATGTAAAGAATTATTTATACATAAATCTACACTGGTTTAATTAAATTAGTAAAAATCCTTCGCCAAACCAAAATTACTGTTTCACTGCTTGGGTTGCTGAGGAAGCTAAGGCTGATGCTTTGCAATGGCTTAGGTTTACTGATGCACTGATCTGACTTTAGCAAATACTGTACAATCTGCAGGAAAGAACATAGTTATCACTGAGGTCAGAAGTGAGGCAGTTACAGTAACTGAGCTGAAGCAATCACTCGTATCCAGACTAAGTGACAATGAAAAAAGTATCAGATTTTTCAAATGTGGGGAAAGAACATTATTTTGACCTTGTTGATTTAAAGGGATTTAGTTAAGTGGGTACAAACCTCTACATAGACGCTTTTATTTCTATGGAAGTATCTTACGTCAGGTTGGTTTTAAATTGCTCCCAGTTGATCTAAGCTAAACTGCAAATAACCTCTGCTAAAAGAGGTTTGCATAAGAGTAGTGATTTGGTTTAAAAATCACTTCTTGGGTTACATGAGCACATCTGCTTGTGTAAACAAGGACTAAAGTGATAGTCTGCATGTAAGGAGAAAGAATAGCAGTCAGAGGCTGGGAGGAAACAATTCAGGGAATAAATCAGTACTTTTTCGTACGTGGCTACATGAAAATAATAAAAGAAGTCACAGTCCAGCCCTATCCACCCTTTCAATGTCTCCTTCAAGTCACAATGAGAGCACTGAAAAGTGTGAGCCTTTGTCAGGCTGACATTTGCATAACATTACCAACAGTTCCTTTGATTCAAGATTCTCTCAAGGCCCAGTTTCATAGCTTGAAGTAACCTATTTGTATGTGCTGATTGCAATGATGCTGGCTCCTGAGGAGTTCCAATTCTAAAATGATCCCTAAAGGTTCTATTTATGGGGTGAAATCTATTTTAAATAGGATATGTCATTTTACTGTTCAGGTATCAAGTGTGACACTGATGTCACATAGCAACACAGGGATGGATTCCAGCCCTCACTCTTGCATAGCAACCATTACAATTGATGCTACCTACAAACCTTCTCAAAAATACGTCTGTTTCCTCTTTGTTCCAAAGCTCTTTTGTTATTCATTAAAGACCACATATTCAGATGGTAAAAAAGGATGTTGTTCTATTTCTAAAATCTGAGAATTCATGAAGTTCATAAAGCTCTCACTCCTGAATCTCCAGCATTCCCAGGATCTGGGGCATTTAACTAACAAAATGAAAGCATCAGACATGCCTGTTTGGCTTAGGACACTTATCTGGAAGCAGAACATACCAAAGTTAAGGTCTCTCTATTGTGCCTGGTAGTTCAGCAACTCTCTCTTCCAGGAACTAGAGGAATGATGACATGATCAGACTGTAGCTTCAGCATTCCCAAGAGCCTCCAGAGTTGTTGCCACATTAAACAGTGCGATGAAAACTTATTTCCCCAGTGCTCTCTTTGATATTCACCCACTAAAAAGAAATATGAGAAGCTGAAAGCCTCCCTCACAAAGAAAGATAGGCTCAGTTACCAAAGTGTCACAGGGCAACATAAGCTGTCACCGACCCAGAAGCATCAATTTTACATTGCAGTAGCTACAGAAGACTGAGATAAGTCTCCCATTCTTCTGCACACAGCAGACTTGTTCACTGATGGTGATGGCTTGCATTTTTCTCTGTTTCTGAAATCTTATCAACAAAAATGCACTTACAACTTCAGTACCCACAAAAAAAAGCCACAGGAAACCTGACTATTAAATGCAAGCAAAATCAACAGTGCTCAGAGCACTTAAAAGGAGAAGTGTGCTTGCTATTTAAATTTTGTTATAAATAAGACGAGCAACTGATCAGCACTGATGTCCCTAGAAAAAACAATTCTACTTTCAAGCAGCAGCATTATAAGTTGTTCTGATAATAAAACGGAGACATGCAGAACAATCCAGGGATTTTTAATCCTAACGTACATCAGATGACAGAACGTTAGTCAAATGCTCACAAATCTCTTAATTATTGCAGTACAGTGAATGTAAAAGAATCCTGGAGTCAATATAAAACATTACAGGCAGCCAATACAAGAATGCAGAACTGGAATGATTAAGGTCTTTGTGTTCCTAAGGAAACCAGCCACCTCTCACCCCCTTCCTTTCATTAACATCTCCCAGAGAAATGTCAGCTCCAAGTTCTTCCTAAAGCATTCAGTAACACTTCAATCTTGGAATCATGCCTAGAAAGTTGCATCCAGTTCTGATGTGAGGGGTCTCCTTCGCCAGAGATTTTAGACTTGCTCGTATATAAGAAATTCCAGTGCACTGGTAGCATGCGGTACCAGAAGGAGAGAATTGGTGAAATTATATCACCTCTCTCCACAGCAGGCAAGAAGTAAAGTTCCTTTGACCTAGAAGGATGGTGTAATAGCGAGACACTTCAGGCTTCCCCCTTAACAATGCACTGTCCTGGACCGAGACCAAGGGCTTACATTGCATTGCTTGCTTCCCACATTCTGTTGTCCTAGTTACTACATAAGCAGTACAATGTATTAGTTCTGTGCATCAATTATCTGTAGCAATAACTCTGATTTTGCAAAGCATAAATACTATGATTAAAAAAAAGAAACTATGGCCTAAACAGATACGGAATCATGTTGCAAAAGCCAGTTTGTCCTTAAGAGGTATAGCTCCTGGACAGCCCTGAGTTGTAGCTCATTTCCACAATGAGCAAAAGAAATGTTGATTCATCCTTTATGTTACAGCTCACTACTCTCATAATTAGAGCTAGCCCTGATTTGGGATGAAAGGATTTTCTGAAATATTAGAAATAAACATATAATAGGATCTATCTGAATTGCAGGATTTGAATTTCAAACAGCTCTGCCTATAGGATACTCAGTCTGCTTCATAGCAATGCACTAGAACATGTCTGAGAACTGTTGAGACGCACAAATTTCCACAGATGTAGGATGCTCATTTTTATCCATTCATCTTGAAAATAAATAAGATCTGACTTGTCAAAGCACAAAACTACTTATTCTGCCACCAAGTAGAGAAGATGATTATGGGGGAAAAACAGTTAAAATATATATAAGTAGCAGCCCTTAGAGTGAATGCATCCAAAGCTATATATTGCTACTGCACTTAAGAAATTTCAATAGATTTATAATTGTGACCTGGGGTTCTATTAAGTCGTATTGACGACTGAGGTTCTTGTAATGAGCAAATGCAGCTGCCCTTGACAATGGACAAGTCTCTGGGGAAGAGATGAGGATTGCATAATGAAGTTAGTGAGGTCAGTGTAGAATGAAACTTGAATTGTGTAAACCAAGCAGAGGAGGACACAATGTTTTGTAGAGAATCCGCACGAAAGCGGATACAGTCTCTCATCTCTCAGTAAATGCTATAGAATGCTTTCATAATTAAAAACATTGTCAGGCCCTAAAGTATACACATTTCACAAGAAGACACATTTTTAAATAAATATGAAACTAGTATGAACTTTTCCATTATATTATTTTTTTGCTCTAAAAGGGTCTTCACTGGACAACAAGACTCCATTCTTTTATATATATAATGTATTCACTATACACTTAAGAAGTGAAGACTATTTTCAAGACACAAACCTTTTTACATGATAATAAAAATACTGAAAGTCAGTATTAATGATGGCCTGTAAATTTTATTCTTTAATACTCTTAAAATTGTAGTAATAGAGAAACAAATAATAACACAGAAACAAGGGTTTAGGCCAGCAGTTTCCAAAACAGAAAACTTTCACTTGCTCCAATCAGCTTCAGAAATCTAATTTTCCAACTTCCTGAGTACGCATTTGCTTAGTGACACCAGTGATAACTGCTGAACACCAAACCGCTCTGAAACTCAGGTAGCTACTCAGACAGATCTTGGATGTTTTTCCTTTCTAATGTGGAACACCTTGTACGACTCTGCTTTCACTGATCTGGGTTACAGGATCTGTCCCCGTTATCCACATCCTCCAAACAGCTGCTCTCAGGACACTTTTGCTAGGGGGCGAGAAAACCAGTGCAAGATATTCACCACCCCCTACTGCCTTGGGAGTGAAAGCATGTGTCTGTCTCCTAAAGGGCTACATTGGAATACACCATCCAAATAATTGGACCATACTTTGTTTAGAAATAAATAGTGGGATCTCCACATGTGATCTACCATAGGACGCCAAGGAGATACTGCTCACAGTAAACTCTGCAGATAAGTTCTCCCCTTCTTTCACGTCTCAGGAAAAATGTTAACACAGTTGCCATTATCAACAGTGTTCTCACAGTTGGGGCAGCGCTTAGATGTGACAATTCATATCCTCAGATCTACTCTTTCAAGCTCTCTGCAGACCCAGAAGCACGTCTGTGCTGCAATTAGCAACATATGAATAGCCATACCTATCAAACTGAACTAACTAGTGCAATCATCAGCAGTCTAGTCGCAACAGCTTATCAACTATTTTTTCTGTAATTCAATGAAGTTGATCATACTGTTGGTAGACTCCCGTACAGACATCTCTTAACTATGGGCTGTGATGTTCTTTTTAGTCATATAGAAGACAAGTTGTGGCTTATTTTTAAACAAAATGGAAGCAGATGCTGTCAGGACAGAACACTGAGGGCTGTGCCAAGATCCAGGCTGTCACAGACAGCACAGGTTCAGGTGGCTTCATCCAATGCTACGTTATTTCTCAAGAGGGCCCTGGGGTCTGACTAAATGAGCAAAACGTCTTTCTCACTTTGCTTGTCCTTTCTGTTCAGATGGCTCTTCTAGCATTTCTCTCTATCTGCTTTAGGTTCCTTAATTCACTGATTTAAACATACGTATATTGAACATCTTTTTATATTTCTGTTGTTTGTAGCTATTAATTAAATTGTTTTATAGAAGTGGCTTTTGAGTAACAAACCCATTGATTCTAGCAAATAATTGACCTTGGAATCTGCTGGTAAATATGACACCAAATCATCCTTTGAGGAAGGCTCCGGGGAGATCTAATTGCGGCTTACCAGTACCTGAAGGGGGCCTACAGGAAAGATGGAGAGGGACTGTTTATCAGGGAGTGCAGTGACAGGACAAGGGGGAATGGGTTCAAGCTGAAGGAGGGTAGATTTAGATCAGATGTTAGAAAGAGATTCTTTACTGTTAGAGTGGTGAGGCACTGGCACAGGTTGCCCAGAGAGGTTGTGGAGGCCCCATCCCTGGAAGTGTTCAAGGCCAGGTTGGATGAGGCTTTGGGCTACCTGGTCTAGTGGAGGGTGTCCCTGCCCGTAGCAGGTGGTTGGAACTAGATGATCTTTGAGGTCCCTTCCAACCCAAACCATTCTGTAATTCTATGAAGACAGACATGCTTATGTCAACTTATCATTCTGCTTTGTTCACACTGTGCCTGCACAAAAGCTCCCATTCAAGTGGTTCCCTGTTGTAAGCATTCTCTCTGCTTTACTAAAATCCATCTCAGCTCATGGGAAATCACTTCCAGAGGAAATTGGAGAGGTCCAAAGATCCCACAAAATGGATTCATCCTCATCCTATTATGTGCATAATCACACATTTGCAAGGGCTGCACATACAGAACTGCTCAACCTGACTTCATACTCCTAAGAACATGAGACTTCCCTTTTCTTTAGTTAGGGGGAAAAAAAATAATCAAGGTTATCTAGAAAAAGGTAAGATGATGCCATGAGTTGCCTCAGTGAGGATTAGAATTCCATGAACATCATGGCCAAAATAATTTCAAGATTTTCCCATGAAACTGATGGCCTTCATACCTGAAAAATGCCATATTTTCCCAATGACTCTGCCGTGTTCCGGTAGCCAAGACAAGAAGCTTTGTGCCAGAACAATCAGCTGATAACCTTGGCATGATCCAAGTACAGCAAATCTTCAGTGATATTTTGTAGCAACACTTGTCCAACATTTTACTTTGATCTCCCTAATCCTTTTGGAATAGGGACTCTTAATAAGTTGGTTATTTATTTACCATCTCAGCAACAAGGCAGTTGTAATTCTCACCTGGGTCCAGACACAAGCTGATACATCCTGCAGCTGGATAGCTGTTAATCAATTACAATACAGGGAAGAGAAGACTGGGTACGTCAGGGGCTTGGAGCTGATAAAAATATTTAAAGTATATTAATCTAAATATTTTTATATGATTATATAAAAATTTGGTCATCAAGTTGAATTTAGCTCACTCTAGTAATACCCTAATATTTTTCTCATTTCACAACTATGTGAAAAAAGTTCTATGGGTCACAAATTAATTCTTCCAAAACCACCACTGCTGTAGGCGTTCATTTGCAATCTTGGTGGTGGTCGAAGCAGAGAGAAACTTAACTCCTTTCAAACACAGATTAGGTGTACTGCATTGAAGGTTAAAGCATGCTGCTACTGCCTGTGCTTGCCCTGCTGCAACAGAAGGCCTCAGTCTCAAAAGGTGTCAAGCCCATCAGCCTCACCAAAATTGCATGGAAGTGAAACAAGATACTAACAATTGTACAATTCCTAATGGTATCACAATTAATCTTGTGTTTGCTTTCCAGTCTTATGAAAGCAGCCACGTGAAGCTCAACCTTCACGATGCTGTAGAGTTTAACTTCTCTGCTTGGCTGGAATCACAGTATTTTGTGGAATTTAACACTTCAGGAGAAGATGACATTGTAGTGATGCCTGTAAAAACCAAGCCAGATGTTCAGCCTGTAACGCATCACAGCCCTAAATGCATTAGAAGGGAACAGTGAGTCTAAAGGCCTCCTAAAATGAGTAACATTCATGCACTCACTGCAACACGCCTCAACTTTCTGCACTGCAGCCACAATCATTCCTCTGAACCAAGCAAGACAGGGAGTATTTCAATTCTCACACAATATTCAGAAAATCACGAGGCCCGATTCTTCTCTGTCACTCCATTCTGCCCATGGGGGTCTTCAAGGATCCCAGGGAAGTTACACAGGGAAAAAAAGTACAGTGTATCCTGCCCACCATGTGTGCATCTGCTGGCACAGACACAAACAAATGGCAGCTGTCAGCTTCTCTTTTGCCCAAGTACAGAACGGAATAATAACCTGGATTCGCCCCAATAGAGAAAAGATCAAAACTCTCCAAGCAAAACATTCTGAGCTTGACTTCTCTGAAGATAATTTCTACCCAGTCAGTATAACTACTCTGGATTCTTCTGTAACACACCAGAGGAATTGATCCAGGCTCTTTAAAGTTTAGCTTCTTTTGCAAAAGGATACAGCATTGCTGGAGTCTGACTCCTCTCAAAGATGCCCAAGCTGTGCAGTCAGTTGTACGCCCCAAAAGTTAGCACTGTGCTGGTCCTTTCACTCTCATAAGAGAAGATTATATACACCTGTGATCTATAACACACTGATCAATGTCATCTAAATCTTCCTCTTTTCCTCTTCCCTCAAACTGCTAAGTTACTTTACTCTGCACTCCATTTCCTCCAGTGTAACACATTCACCAGTACTGTTGGGGTTAAACAGTAAAGTACATGTTAGGGAAGGCTCTCCTTTCCCTATTCTTTCCACCCATAGGAACAGCTTCAGAACCACACCTCTAATTTAGGGTTAGCTTCTCAGGACACTCCAGCATCACAACCCTTCTATTTATACCACAGTCTATGATGCGGCATTAAATATACGCATGTAGGTTTAAAGTACTGGCACTCTGAGGCCGGTTCCACCCAGTCATCTGTTTCAGCAATTAGGCACTGGGATATATCCTACAGGATAACAGAAGGCAAAGGAGGCAAAAGTACCAGCTGTCTGATGGGCAGTCTGCATGCGCTACACACACATATCCCCCGATCTACTCCACCTCCTGCTGAAGCGATGTAGAAGCCTCAGTAGCAAATCTGCAATGCCAATGAAGTTATGAGTATCTACAAGGACATCTGGATCTATCAGCAGAGGTGACACAGAGCTAGACTGCTAGACACTGCCTAGACACCAATTCAGAGATAGTGTTGTTCCCTGTATGCAGAGTCAGGCCAAGTTGTGAATAATTTCAAACACGGGGCTCTGTAGGGGAGATCGTAGCACTTACCCGATAGGTGTGGTGCCCTGGATTTCAGGTCTGTTTTCATTTGAATTGAGTTACAAGTTGCAAGAAATCACAAAGACAGACTCCCCCAAGCAAGAATACGATACAAAGCAGTTCTTGAGAAATTTTTAACCCTTCAGGGTGAGAGGACTTAGATTTACCACAGTAATTAGTCACACAAAACAGGAAGGAAGGATGCAGGAAACCAATTCCAAAACTGTTGTGGCAACAGAAAACCTCCAGCTGACCAGTAGCTGGGGCAGCAACTCCTGAGGGGATTGTCTGGAAAAGCCTTGCACTTTTTGATGCTCTAAACCAGACGTAGTCAACCTGATGGATAGGTAGGCTATCTTCTTTCCGTGTTTAGAAGCATAGGATTTCCTTTTCAAAGCCAAATTGGAGTCGCGTGCAAGAACTCATCACTTCGTAGGAAATACTGGCTATGCTGCATGTGTACAGAAAACCTGATGCTTCTGGATAGCCACATTTCTTGGCTTGCATGTTAAGAAAGGCTAGTTCAGAAGAAGAGGCAAAAATAGCTTTGCCATGAGCAAAAGCCACAGCTCTGGGGGTGCGAGTTCCCTTCAGCTCCATTTCTTTTCTGTAACTTCTAATACTCCTAATGTGTATGAAAAAAGGAGAGTGTTCCCATTCCATTTCCCATGGGTTCACCTTCTCTATTGCTTCATTCCGGACTTGCTTCTTCCTTCTAATACCTCAGTGCAGTTTCATCATCATTGCAGCCCTGTGCAAGCATGCATCTGCACTGCAGAGGGGAATACTGAAAGTCAGTCAGTACTATAAAGGAGGTCATTTGGTCACACACGATGTGCTGAATTTTGCCTCAAGACTGCTGCATGTAGCTCCTTCTAAAAGGAGCATTTGCAGTCTACCTGGGACTACAGAGCCCACGAAGTCCACTTTCTTCTTCTATGCAGTAACTACAAAATCACATCCCCTTTCCAGTAACTAATAGCTCTCTGCTAAAGATCACAGATCAGAAGGGCCTTTGTCTGCCTCCCTTTCTCCTGGCTACTAGGCTGCAAAGAACATGTCTTATTCATCTCTAGCAGCAACACACAGTAGTCAAAGCAAGCGTTGAACATCAACACACATGAGATCAAAGCTATCTACAAAAACCTGCAGGCCACAAGACGATTTAGAATTCAAAACACAGTTTTTAATTCTGCCCTGGAAACTCATGATTCATGTAGAAATTATTCTAGTAAGATATACGAATGCAGGAAAAAGGGATAAGGGAAAACTGAAGAAGGCTCCAGAATTTCTGTTGGCAGCATCCTATTTGTTTGATTTCATTTGACCCAGTGAAATGACGTTCACTGGAATTAATTCCATTGCAAGCAATAAACATATATAATATAGGAACTACATAATAAAATGACGATACAGGTTAGCTCTGTTTGCATATGCCAATGTTATCATTACAGTAAATATTTAGCATCTACATTGTCTTGGATGCAGAACAAAGCTGCAGATATCAAATCATCCTCCAGCCCAAGTGACTACAAGAGAAAGCAGTACAACTAGGAATGTCAGTTAAAGGGCAGAGCCAGTCTATTATACAAAATATCCCCCTCAATATTAATGGTTGTTACGTGAGATCTTTAGGTCGCTGACTGGACTCAGATGCCATATTCCTTTCATAGAAATGACATTTAATTCAATAGCTTCTTTAGGAAGACTACTAAGCCAAAAGTATCTCTTTTTTTCCCACCAAAATAGTTGCTGGCAAGACTGTGGTACGTCACAAAAAAAAAAAAATGCATTAGCAAAGACAATTAGCAAATACTGAAACAACAACCCAGAGAGACACATCCCATCTATGATGTTTTCAGACCAGGATATAACATACATATCACCTTCAGACTTCCTATAGCTGCCCTTAGAATCAGGGCTAAAACTTCCTAGTGATCTCAGGCTGTAATCAGAGTTAACTCTTTAGTTTTCTCTTTCTTCTCCAGACTTAGATACTTCTTTAGACATTAGATAGATAAATCCTGTGAGCAGCAGTGATTTAGTTCCAAACTCTGGGGTCTTGCTAAGCATTTTTATTATTTATCATTATCTTTGCAGACACAGCATTAAACATTGTAAATGCTGCATTAAACAACTACAAAAGGTCTTTAAGACGCAAGGAATATATAAGGATTTAAAAACTCCTCTGCATTATTCCAGAGCTCACTTTGATTTGGTGTCCGTAACAAGTGACTTAGGAGAAGGAAATGCAATCATTTTGAGCAGCTTCTCTCTGCAGTGGTCTCATCTGGGAGAATGTACTATCAGCCAGAACCATCTCCTGGAGATTTGCCCTCATTTTCTTCCTGTGAACTTGTATAAAACTGTCTCCGCTCAACTGCCTCTGAATAATGTACAACAACAGATGAGCGACAGTGAGTGCCAAGGGAGCTCCAGCCAACGGCAGCTAAGTGAGCCCATTGCTGTGCTTCAGCTTTCAAAAGCATTATGAGGGTATCAGAACAACACCGATTTAGTCCAGAAAGATTCATATTGTTAGAAAATACATCTGCCGCAAGAACAAAGAACACCTGATAGTTCACTCAGTCCTGAAACAAAATTACCAAATCACATTCTGCTCAGTTTTCCCAGCTAAAATCCAGGTGACTCCAGAACCTGTACTAGACATTACAAAGTGAAAAATTTATTGACCCTTTATATCCCACTTAGAGCCCTCAGTTACTTCATCCTTAGAGAAAACTCTGGCAATAGATTTCATAAGATTTAATTTTTTTATTTTTTTTTTTTGAGAAAGGATTGAAGTATTGATAAAAAAGCTGGATTCACAATTTAGGAAATTAAATCCATCAAAAGATTCATTCCATTTACACTTGAAATCTCACGACTGCCCAGCCAACACGCAGCAGCCCTGCATTCTTCAGGCTGAAAGATGGATGTAACTGTTTTCGCAATAGCCTGAACATTTTGTACAAATGCCAACAGGACTACTAGTCAGGACCATTCTGAGGAATCACTGAAGGGGATCGCCATTCTAGACAATTGGGTTAAGGTGTTTCAGCTGGAAGATTTTATTCACACATCCCATACCTGTGAGGCTGGTCAGGTCTACAGATGTAAAAGGATGCCAACTCCCAGGAGAAGATGAGGAGTCATAACAGCCATGAAACACAAAGAGCGCAGGAAAGACAGTGTGTGCACCATGGAGCGATATTACTAAGCCCCACTGAATCTGCACTTGAGCTATGCTCGAAGTCCACCACGTAACTTATTCCACCTCAGATACAGTTAGTTAGGACACAGATGTGTCCCTTATTCAGTGTTCCACGGACAGACAGCGTTTCCTCTTTAACACTGCCCATCCTGGCTACAGTAGACTCAACCACACTAACTTGCAGTGCCGGATTTCTTTCTCCTTGTATACTATGACTGTGCTCTGGCCTCTGACAGAAATAGCTTCTTCCTGAAAAGCATGAGCCAGAATCATCCATCTGCACTGAATCCAACAGAGAATTCAGCCAGTTTACAGTAGAAGACAATCTGCCTCCACTGCATCACTTCACCCAACCCAGCTCTGAGAGCTTGCCCTACCTCTACCAAGAGGTTGGCTGATACTAATCAGTTTTCTTTGCCATCTTTTCTTACTTCCCCATTTAAACATGCACATGTATGTGTTTTTAAAATGCTGGTGGTGTTACCAGGGGCATATTAGCTGCTGCATCTGTTTGCATTCTACGTTACATTACTCAGAGCCCTGCTAATATACAATTCAAGTCGTTACTGTGATGCTATTTCTTTACCATGAAGCTCTTACCAGCTTCATGGTCTACAGAGAAAAAGAAATATTACCCAAACCAAGAAAAAAATTCCTATCTCCTTATTTTGAAATCCCAGTGAAACATGAATAAGAGTGGAAAGAGCCATCTGTTTACATTGGGGCAAAAGAGTATGAGAGTTCAACTGAGGGTAGGGACAGCTGGAGTTTGTCTGATGTATAACTCCTTTACAGTGCTACCATATGGCTGTTGGTGCAGGACTGCAACAAAAGAGATCTTTGGCACATGTCAATTCCAGCTGCTAATGCGTAATCAATCTTGCTAGGAACAAAAATGTTTATTTCCTCTACCTGCCTTTGATTCCCACCGGAATCTAAAGTCTTGTCCTTTTTTCCATTGTTCATCCTATCCTCCCATCCATCTGCTGTCCATTTCCACCAGTCTCCTGCTCAAGCAAAGAATTGCAGGTTGCAAGGGGCCAACTGGTCACAGTAACAGAACTAGAACTAGCCACTGGAATTGAGTGTTTCTTGAAACAGTCAAATGGCTGCCTGCCACCGGGCAATAATCCTTTCCAGGGATTTGGTTTCGGCAGCAAAGACAACTCATGCAGCAGCCTCATGAGATAAAACATTCATGCCAGCAAAGCACAATGCAGCCCCAGTAGTCTGTGATTAAATCATGAAGATGACAGTGCAGAGTAAATTTATTCAACATTGTTTATTCCACATTTTTCCATATGCTTGAAAACAGAGAGAAAATAAATAAAAATTATAAACAGACACTCCTTCCCTTACACAGGAATCTTTGCACAAGGGCCAAATCACCAAATTAGCCAGGAGTATTGAGAGCTGGAAATGATGGGAGAGATGAACTACGCTGAGTAAAATTCCCAGCAATGCTTTCCCTAACCACAAACAAAAGTTTGGGAGACACAAGCAGCCTCAATTTGGGGAGTTGCTTTATTTCACATTCTATCCAAGTCTGACAGTGTTGACTACAAGCAGTCAGCATATATTGATAGCATGTATTTAAGACACATTCTGTTGTATGATTACCAACCCAGTTCCTCTGCAGACCTGAAATGTTCCACAAAATTTTTAGGGGACTCCTCCAATCCAAAGAAAGTGTCATAACATACTTCAGACTGCATGTCATTCCCAGACTTCCAGTCATTTCATGGTTTGTGATCAAAGCAGTTGCTTATATTGATACAAAAGGTGACATTTTCAATAGGTTTTCCCAGTCATGCCCACATGCACCTTATTGGTGTGAGAGTGCATATTATGTGGATAGCAAGGTGTGTTGGGCACTGATCAGAAATTCACACAAAGCTGGTCCCACCGTGGTCTTGACTGTGAGAAGTTTAAATGCAGAGTTAGTTAACAGCTACATTTGCATTGTAGAGACAATCTGCAGACAACTGGTATCAGGCAGCCAAATGTCTCCTTTACAACAATGCCTAATACACACAGCACTGTAGAAACAAAAAGAACTACTAGCTTTGCATCAACTTGCTGGATCTCTTCCCTGCCAAATGACAGCAGGAAAAACTGCTGCTTGTCACTTCCACAGCAGCACCAACACAGGTCAGCCTCTCGAATTCAACCCTGTACACGTGGAAGAAATAAAATAATCTTCTAAACAGTTCCAAACAATCAGACAGACACAACCTTGGTAAGAGAACCAAGTTAAAAGGAACTGGCAGAATGTTATGACGGTACCAGTCAGGCTATCAAAATAATCACCCCACTGAGGGGCTTCCCTCAGCCCAATTTCATATGCTGAAGCAAATTGGTGTTGGAGTTGTAACGCTACAGAGGAGTCAGAATGACCTACTTTCACACTCTACAAGCTGGGACACATCCTAGTCCCTATTAATAATATACACACTTCAGTTTAAATCATGTGCTATAATCTGGATATTGCTTTAGTCCTTAGAGTAATAAAAAACCCAAAAACCTAGTTTACAGAAACATCTTTAATACATGAGCATTTCAGATGCTTGCCACAGATTAACAAGATAAGGTTTGATCCCAAAGAATGTGTTCACTTTCTGTTGAGTCCTTATTGAAGTTAGATCTCCTTTACTTCAGTGAGTTTGGCAGATTATGCCACGAGAACCCCCATACTGCTCTCACAAGTTACAAATTTTGTAGACCAGATGTTGTTAAAGTCAGCAAAGCATCCTTTGTGTTCCACTAAGGTCTTCATAAACATTAAGAAAACCTTTTCCCACTCCAATATTCAAAAAGTACATGACAGGGGAATAAATGTGATAGCTTTATCCTATCCTGTCAAATCACTGTCTGCCTCTGGTTCCCAGGAACCTCACACAGAGAGTATCTTCCAGCCTAAAGAATTCCAAAATGTCTTCAAAACTTTAGCTGATGTTTCAGCTATAAGCTTTTACCTTCTGGCCAGAAGCAAGTAGTAAAACAGACTTACAGGAATAAGTGGGGATTACCTCTCACCAGCCAGCAGAGGTTACTAGAAACACACAATTACTTGCAAACTGTCATTAGTAGAGTAGGTAAACTCTTACCCTGTAACCCAAAAGAAAACAAGAACACTTCAGAACTTTCTGGCTAGCCCACAAAGCAACAGTCCCGATTCCTTTTGGGTGTCTCCATACTGTAAAATAATCCAGGAAAAACTGATCAGGCACATGTAATTTTCCAAAGCAAAATAGGAACCAGTTGAGGTTATCTAGGCAAAAGATCAAGAAAAATTCAAGTGGCAAACAATGTACTTCCAAGCCAAACAACAATCGAGGTTCACAGAGCCTCTCTGCAAAGCTCTCAGAGCTTGGCCTGGGGAAGAAACCCTTTGCTTAATAGAAAGAGGTCTGTCGACTCAGCACCATGAAATTGAATAAAACCTCTCTTTGTGGCAGTGTCCAGGGGAGAAAGACAAAGGGCCTCTGCCACTGCAGCGTTTCTGAATGACAGAGGCCTCCAGCACCTCCAGCACTCCTCCCACCAGCAGCAGAATCCCAGGAAACTGAGTGCTTATTCATGACTTGGGCTCTGTCCATTTTCTGAATTTCACCCTGCATCCTCCAATGCTGAGTATTTAACAGTATCTTCTTTTAGCTTGCCTCTTGTCTGCCACTTCCGCATTTAATTGCAAGTTCATGGGTATTAAGTGCCCTGCACAGCTGAACTAAGTCATCTTGATTTGAAGGCTCCCTTTCCTCATAAAAGGGGAAACAGTTCTTTCTCTGTCTTTCTGTCTGTCTCCACTTCCCTTTCCTTGGCCACTTCTCCCCTTCCCCCTCCCTCCTCTCTGATTTTTCTCTTTCCTGTTCCCTTTCCCAGCCTACATTTCTTTCTCTGTCTCCCTGTAAATCAAATTCACACTTCTCAGAGATGTTGATGTGTGCAGGGAAGGGAAGGCAAACTCTCAAATGCTGGCACCTATTCTTAAAATGGCTCCCAGGCTTCCGCAGGAATTTCTAGTCTGCGGCAAAGCCTGTGGCAGAACATAACAAAACAACCCACTGCTATCCCTCATGCTAAATGTGCGGGCAGACTGCTTTGTGTGAACTAACATACCTGAGCAGCATTTCACTGATAACTAAACCTTTGCAAAGGTGGGATATCCTTTGTGTTGTACAGCAAATTTCAAAGGAAAATACATAAACCAAAGTTGTAACTTTTTCTGACTGCAGTGATGTCACTTTCTGCTCTCACTTACTGGGCAACTAGTTTATTAACACTGTCTGTAGTATGTTAAAAAAAAAAAGAGGAAATAAACCTGGCAACAGGTTTCAGCTTGAAAGGACCTAGACTCCATCCTGGACTCTTTTTTGACAGTTGCTATGTCAAAAGGGGGAAAATCTGGTGCCAAAACCAAGAGCCATACTAAAACAACCATTTGTCCAGACACAAACCCCCAGGGTTAATTAGTTAATTGTGCCATATGATAACCAAAATTTCACCTCTTTCTTCCATCTCCCCTCTTTCCAAGCTCTCCAGACACCACAATGCCACGATTTTATGCAAAAATGGAAGTCCTTACTAAAGAATCCACCCAAAAGCATCATAAAAGGCAGATTCATGATGTACATACATTTACCGTTGTACTGCTCATGATGATCCTTGTTCACTGCATCTCTGGCTCACAAAACTCACAACACTAATGTCAAAACTTACCCTCCTGCAGGACTTCCAAAGATATAAAAGTATATTACAGATAATAATTAAGTAGGCTTCATAACAACTCTATATAATAGTTATTATCTTGTTTTACAGAAGCAGGCACAGAAGAGTAAGGTGCCTAGCCAAATTCATCTACTGAACCACTGTGAGGGCAGGAAGGGAATCTGATCATGAAACTCAGTCTGCTAAGTCAGTGACAAAACTGCTTTTAACTTGTGTAAGATCAGGATGTGCTGCCCTCCCACACTAGCACCCAGCACCTGAAACCCTGGGCTCCTGCCTCAGCCACTGTTGAGAGGACATTAAACTGCAGCATCAGCTGTTAGAAAGGGCTCCTAAATCATCACCTGCCAGCATTACAAACAGTCACCTGACAAGAGTTCTCACAAATTTGGGATTAAATCCTTTCCCCGCTGAAAACACTGGATTTATAGAAGTTTAAAAAAAGTAATCAGGAAAATATCATCTTCTATTCACAATATTCTTTCAACACAAAAATGTAAAAAAACCCAAGGCTTTGAACCAGAAGTCTGAAATTAAATGAATTGTGTTGTAGGAAATTCCTGGGGTTTGGTTGAAAATTTTCATATACAGAAAGGAATGTTATGATCTGCAGAAAAAAAAATAATCAGGAAACATCCTAGTTTTCAACTAAGTGATACATATGATGATAGGATATTTCATTTAAAATACCTTACCTGGAAGGAGCAACTGAAGAATCTACTTTATGGGCATATGGATGAATATTTGCCCAAAAGAAAATCTAAGGGTGGGGGGGAAAGGCCTTCTCAGCAAGGGTTAGTACAATACTGAGTGCTCTGCTGTGAGAAAACATAATTGTCTATATTTTTAATGTGGCTGTTTGAGCCAAATTGACACTCTTCTCAATTTTGGAGACCTATACAATTTAAAACAAACATTTACAAAGTTTGCTCAGCAGTACACTGCACAAGATACAAAGAAAGGACAAGTCTGTATTCTAAACAGCCTGCTTCAGCACTCCACTAACATGAAGACAGCTTGGAGCAGTAGAGCCATCTCTTTGCAGAGCTGTAAGAATAACAGGGTAACACCAGAAAGCAGCTTTATCAGTTTGCTTGTTTGTTCCTATGTTCTCTTTGCACTTTACACTCACCTCTTCTAACTGGGAGTGTTCATGACATGCACATGACACTTCATAACACTTCAGAGGTGCACACAGAGGGGCAGTGACAATAGCAAAGTCAAACTCCTTTTTCAAGTCTGCCCTTAGTTAATATTACTTTGTTGTCGGAAGACTTAGTTTTTCACCGTTTGTCACTGCTAGGATGGTGACTCTTGGTAAAATAGGTGAGGCAGAAGTAACTCTTCTCCCAGTCTTATTTTGACAAATAATCGAGTAATGGTCCACAAATATCGATGGTGTCTGATGTCACAACTTCTTCCAGAGACTAGTCTTGTTAACATGTCTGAAGAGATATGCATTGCTTCTGTGTTGGAAGGTTATGGAAACAGGACTATCAAAAAGCTGAAATGCCAATGCAAGGTGATAGAACAACTGCCCTTCTGCTGCAGGAGAGAGCTCCAGCTTCCCTTTTACCAAGCACTTAATGCACTGTTGAGGTTTTATATCCATTGAAATAGAGAAGTCAAATTGACTCAACAATTCTACACATCAATGCATGTATCTGTCCAGTAGTTGTCAACAGCAGCTAGAGGTCACCTGAGAGAGGCTTTGGGTCACTGTCCTGCATGTTTTGTAAGGTGTAACACTAACACTCAAAAGCAAGTTTTGCCAAGTTCCCCTGGCCCTGAATTTGTGGAAGGTGATGGTAAAACACTTCCATTTTGCAAGTTGTGTTTTTTTTTTCCTCCCGCAATGTAACCACTGTGATTTGAACACTCAGGACAAAAGCCATTTGCATCACTTTTTCCCCACAGTCATTAGTTACTCAGTCTCCTCAAAGCCAGCTACTAATGGACTGAAAGGTATGGACAAACCAGAGCTCTGTCCCATGAAAAGGCACAGTTCAGGCTTACCATGAAAGAAGACAATGCCACCCACGCTCCTCCTTGCTAAACTGCCAGCATGATTTCTACCTACAAGAACAAGCAGCTGAACGTATAAACTGACGATTATGGACCAACAAATGGACTACATGACAAGTGATATAGAGCAGAGGCCTACCAACCATAAGAGTTTAGCCGACCTTAAAATCAAAAGAGGTTTTCGGTAGGGTTTTTTGGGGGATGGGGGTGGAGAAAGTGGTATTTTAATTCTTTGCCTTTTGAGTTCTGATCCTTTTGGTGCTGGTACACTCTTATTCCACAAGCTGGTCTCAATTTGACTGAAGCACAGACTTCACCATACTTCATTACACACCTCTGCTGTATAACTGTGGGGTTTTTTTATGCTGCTCTCTAGAGATACAACTTTGTAAAACAGAAGCTGTCAGAGACTTCCTTAAGGCCTTCTGTGATAATTTGCATGCTTAAGAAAAACGCTAAGGCACACTACACTCCAGAGATGACTTTATTTTTCTCCGGTTTTCAGAACAAAGGAATATAAGGCCATAAACAGATAACAGAGGGAGAGAAAAGAAAAAGAGGCAATACAAATTGTATGATATTAATTCCACAAGAGAAACCAAGAAGGATAGCGTGCGAGCTGCAAGTGGTCTGGGTAGCTTGGACACATCAGCACGTGCACCATTAAATGTGGCTGGCACTCTGCTACACATTCTGAGAAACCACATCCCCTATTATAGCTAGAGCTACTGTCAAATGTGTCTTGATACAAAGCTAGTAATTATTACTAATGGTATCATTAATTGTCATTTTACTACATATCGTAAAATAATCTTTTGTTCTCATTAAGCTCAAAGAGCACAAAGTCTTGTGGAAACAGTTATGACAAAATAACAATTAAGTCTGAGCAGCTTTTAGACACTGCCTGCGCTGCTGTGGCAAACAAAAGGATCCAATCCCACTGACTCAAGGCATTTAAAGGAAGTACAACTTTGATACAGCAAAAATAACCAGGAGTTCTGAAAGGAGATCTCCTGAAAGCAGCCGATCAGGCATATGCTCAGGCAGATCTTATCATGCAAACAGATTTCAGAAGCAGACTTTAGAAAACAGCACCATCTGGATCAAATTTGCAACTCTATCCATAAATAAGAAGGGACAGTTTGTGGCACCACTGCAAGCATATTCATAAAGTGTGGGAATGTCAGGCTGAGAGGCAAGAGGGCTAAGGGGAAAATGCTGTCTACAAGAGCGAAAAACGCAGCTGTACCACTAGGGAAGTGGTGTGAGGAAGCCAATTCACAGCAAAATGAAACTAGCCAGGACAAAGATGACTGGAAATGAGGCAGCTGGATGCCAGGAACATTCAAAAAAGGTGGAACCAGCCAGGTTCTGGAGCTAAATTGTAACTTAGGAACAATGGGCAAAATTCTTTCATCTGCACAGCAAACACCCATTCTACTCTGGTGCTCCTCTGTGCAGAGATAGCAGAGCCAGGGACATAGGAAAAACTGACATGTAGCGTCTATCTCCCCCAGGAAAACCTGGAAAGAGAATTTCAATGTACAATTGAAAACGGTCCAGTGATTTATATCTTTGAGAATGTAGGCAGACAAAACATGCTGTTATTCTTTTGACCCAAGTGACTAGCCAGAAATGTGGGTGAATTGCACACTGTCCCAGTTAGAAGGAGAAAATTCTTAATCAAGTTAGGCAATTTTGTGTATCTACAAAAACATACAAAGAGGTGTAAAGCAACTGTGTTCCTCATATGATGGAGGATATTAGTATTCTGACACTCACGTCACAAATTTATATTGTTGTCTTTTGGATGCTAAGATAGTTTAAATCCAGCTGATTTTTTTTCCAGGTAAGAATGAAATAGAAAAGGGAGAGAGTTTTCTGAAACATTCTGAATATAAAATATACAAACCAGCTCACTTAAAGAGACTTTGGCTAATTTTATGCAAGGCGAGCGCTTCCAAACATGATATACGAATTGCCACAAAATCTTCAGGTCCCCACATTTGCAGGACCTATTTGAAACCAGAAAGAAAAGAAATTACCTGGCAAAAAGGGAGGATCTAGACAATAATTTTATATGATTAATCTTCCCTGAATGTGAAACATCCACTCAGTATCGCAGGATGTCCCCCATGGTACCCCTTCCTACCACTGGCAACAGCATCGTAAAACTGGATTCCACATTCTCGTTTGGGGGAAATTTGTAGTTCCAAGATTACTTTTATTTCACTTGCTTTACTATTATTTAAAAAAAAAAATCCACACTTTTTATGTGCCTTTAGGGATTTGTTCTGGTTTTAAGTAGGCTTGGCTGTTCCAGAAGTTAGGGTAACTTCTTTAGAGTGGCTTACAAAGCTAAGTCACATTTATTTTGCCAAGGACTGGTGTGATTTAGGGCTTCACCATCCCTTCTACTTGGTTACCACTTCGCTGCTGGAAGTTACTGTGCCTGCTCTTGGGCAGTTTGCGTGAGCTACTCCTTTGCTTCAGCATAGTGTCAGCCAGCTTAGCTCGAGGCACCAAAGGAACACTTCAAGTTAAACTCCCTAACTTTTCACTCAGATATATTAAAGAGCCCTCACAAATTTCAATGAGGCCAAAAGGATAAGGGTTATGAATAAAAAAAGTAAGGTAAGAGGAAATAATCAGACAGGAAAGCTGCCTAAAAGCAATTAAAAAAGCCTTTGACTAATTTCTCTCCACTGTTTAAAATCAAAGAATGAAAGAAATCAGGACTCTGAGATCAGAATGTCACCCTGTACACCAAGGCAGGCACACAGTATCTTTTACGCTTCTGCCAGCAGTCTCATTCATTCTCAACAAGTACTAGTTTCAAACGCTTCACAATATTCCCTTTATATATTCCACTGTTTCATTATCCTGACTTTTTGAAAGCATCTCCTAATTTTCTCAGTTGCTGCAATTTGAACCCATTACTTCTTGTCCTATCAATGATGGACACAGAGAAGAGCTTACTCCCTTCATCTCAGCAACTTTTTCAGCCTCTGCAATCCAAATTCATTCAAGTTTTGCCTTAGAACATTCCTGTTGTTCTTTTCTGGATACCAACAACTTGGGAATCTTATACACCGAACTAGATTTTGCCCTGTTAAGTAAAGAACTTCAATAATAAAATGAATAATTTAAGAATTCTTTCAATTTTAGCCATACAGGTACAAGAATTTATTACTTGTGCCTGATTTTTAACAATATCAGATTAATTCAAAAGAGCTTTCCAGAATTTAGTCATTCTTGCTTTTCAGTCCATTAATCTTCTCCCCATGTCCACAGTCTCCCATAGCCTTCCTTGTCCTCCTATATGGTGATTATGTCTGTCATGAACACAGATAAACAAAAAAGAGACTATGGTATTCAGCTGTTTATTCAGTAAACGCTATGATCACTATGCTCATTTTCTAAGGAGCAGAGCCAAGGCAGCATACACCGACTAGCACAGTGCTCTCGTGTACAAACACTTTGGGTCTGCACACAGGGAAGGGTATGAAGTAGTATGTCAGAAAAACAGCATTTCAGTTTCTTCTCATGGTAACGGCTCTTCAGTTGCTTTTTTTTAAGGAAAAAAAGTAGATCTCAGCCCCAGAATCTTCCAATTGGATTTTTCAGCCTTTTTTCTTCTCTTTGCAAAAATCCTTTCTTTTAATTCTCTTCCAGGGGCATGTGTATGTCTTACTGCGCCTACTCTTGGCTCTGCTGTGAGCTCATCTGTTCTCCAACAAAGAAGCTATCACCCAGAAACAAAAAGAAATGCTTTCTTGTTGCTCCCCCATACCTGGCCCTTGAAGCAATCACATTATTCTGTTTGAGTTATTTCTGCCCCTGAAGAACTGCTGGCCTCAAGTTTCCTCCACTCATTTGTAAATTCCATGTTTACCTCTTAAATTCAGAGCAGCAGGGATTGAAGTTTCTACTGTGTTCCCACCACTGAAGTGAATCTATACCTCTCTGGCATTTTATTTAATGAAAGATTTACATAGTAGTATAAGAAAAAAATAGCAAATTCTTCTTGTTGATTTATTTTGATTTGTTTTATTGAAGAAAGAGCCACTGCAACTGGAGAATTTGAGACCTGGAAAGCAGATATGAGCTGCTGAGGAGGAGCAGCATCATCTAAAATTTAGCGTCATACTCCTTATGCACGAATACCCTCTATAACTCACTCCAGACTCTGCCAAGATTTCCAGCTCATGCATGCTTTAGCAGTTGGTACCACACATCAATAGATTATGAATTTAGAGTTATGACTGCTATGTAAACTCATCAAGTCTCCACTTGAATCAGTAATAGCCAAGAATTCACTACCAAGAAACAAGAATTCCATAATTCTGCTATAGTCTAGAAGATACATCCTATTAACAAATGGGCAAAGTATATATGTGGTATGGGAGGAACTATCCTGGTATATGTTTTAGAAACTAAAACATAAACACATAGAACACAGGAAACTGCTCCAAACTAGCAGCAATTTACTGCCAAAGATGATGTTTAGGTAGGATGGGGCCAGTATTCTAGCCAGGCTTCACCTTTTACTCTTCCTGGGCAGCACGCAGGGTGAAGCACCTTCCAGCTACAGAGCATGCAGACCCCAGGCCCTGTGCAGGCAGGGACTTGCACACCACCCCTCTTTTTGTGTGGGTACAAACTTAACTGAATCCCTTCCCTCTTTGGGTGTGTGTTCACCACTTACTACACAGAAAACCAATTTCAGAGGTGTTTTAGGATTATCACCACTCCTGCTTTTGTAATACTGCCTACATAATTAAGGTTTTACATATGTACACAGACGATAGATTCAGCTGAGTCTGAAATATGTAAGAGACATTTTTCTAATCTGTTCTCTTGCTATCTTCTTTACATCTTCAGGTATATACTTCCTTTATAAGCAAAATGACTGAGAACATTTACATGAAGGAAAAAACCCTTTATTTCTCAGCAGTTCACATCCTTCTGTTTATCACCTTGAAGGTTAAATACTAGAGTCACTTTGAAAAATAGTTATTTTATACTATAATCACTGTAAAGGCAACTCCAATCGGAGCTAGCAAGTGAACAGTAAGCACAGATGAATCCAAGAAAAAGCAGGGGTTTGTGCAAGTAACACCAAAAATAACAAAAAACCTGCCCCATACCTCTGAAGATTAAATTAACAACTTTCCAGCATTGTCCTGTAACCCTCTATCAGGAGACCTTTATACAATTATTTCCCTCAAGTTCTGGACCCATGAAAACTTTCCTAGTTGATGCTATCTGAGATTAAAAACTTTTCAATCTTTCTGTCTCATACTAACCCTGCCCTGCCCACACCCATATTTCTACCAGAAGAGATAGAACACATGGAGAATTGGCATTTCATGGTTACTCTCCACCTCTCTCCTGAAATATATTCTGCCTGAAACCAATGAGAACTTTTTCACTGGGTATGAAATTCTGGTATGCACAACATGCACACCTCACGTAGATCTCATTTCAGTGCTGATTAAAGACAGACGTGGAGAGAGAACTTGCTATAGGATTTAATTGCACGTCAGAACTTCACGTTTGAAACTAATGTGAAATTGATACACAGCTTTTCTCTTCCTTCTCTCACTCCTACAAACAGGGTAATTCCACCAACAAGGACAAAGTGCGATGAAAGGATTGCTCATTGGGCACAAACATAATCTTGTTTTCAGAGTGATATTAAGGAGACCTACGTATCGCAGAGCATCAAACCTTTTTCTTCCAGGTATTCCAAAGCAGATCATCCCCTTTGGAGAGGTATCCTAGCATCCTGACAGCATCACAGAGCTTCATATAAAGAAGCATGTGCTGGAAGTAATGCTGGGTGTCTCTAATCAGAGGGACATTCCTGGTGGCTGGCACTGTGCATCCTATCCAAAAGCTTCTAAAGACAGAGTTGCCCCAGAAAAACAATGAAGTTTGACAACTGACTATCGTGTCACCAAGACACACAACATACAGGGAGATTTGTAACTAGGTAACTAGTTCATGTCAGTGCCTGGTGTTTAGATTGATGGGAAGAAAGACTGATTTTTTCCTTTAAGAAAAGATTTATATAATGATGAGTGAAGACAGGAATTATTCATTAAGCCAAATGCCACTTAAATGCACATTAGAATAGACAGGTAATACATCTCTAAATAAGAAGCTTTGCAGTGAAAAGATTGTGAAACTTCTGTCACTAGTGCCGCAGCCGGTGTATCATTAATCAGAAAAAAGTACACTCGAGCCCAAATTACTCCCCATATACAAAGAAAAATGCAAGGAAATTTGTTTTCACTTCATCCGAAAGTCTCAACCCTTCTGACCAATTCCACTAGCTCAGCTGAAACTTGCTTACACAGCAAATACAAGAAAATAACATAAGTCTAGAAAACAGAAGCAGACTAAGCACATGTTTCTCTTCCTCCTTTGAAATTTTCACTCAAATATCATCTGTAGTTAACATTTCTTGATTTCAAAAAGCAAGCTATAGTCTTATGGTAGAGGCTCATTGTAGATGACTTAGGTGACCAGCAAAGGGTTGGAAGAGCCAGCAGAGCTCAGTCTAGACAGGAGCAGTCATGTTACAGCAAGGCCATGCCTGAGCTCTCCTACCCTCGCAGCTACTGCCCTCACACAGTTCAACTAAACCCAATATCCACAGCATACTGTCAACCAGCCTGGGTATACAGCACCAACTCAGGCCTCCATCAGAGTGGCTCTGGCAAACATTGTGTTTGAAAGCCCCCAGGTATCTTCCCCATCACCTTCCTAGCATTCACTGTATACATGGCAAAATAGACAAGTACCTAATCCTCAGCCACTCCAGATGCGATCCTATAGATAACTATAAACTGTTAATTAACATGCATTTGGGCTAAGGACTGAGACACTCATTTGCAAACCAATTTAAATGAGATAGCTGAAGCAATTATTGTCCTCCACTCTCTGTTCCTCTCTCCCCTGAAGATTACACCTCTGTCTCAGACAAGGCTGCACAGAATGTGCATCTGTTGCTTAAGCACTGCCCTCTACAACTCGGCATTTAAACAAACCACTGCAGCCTTTAGTTTGCATTTATACATTAAGCTATGAACTACAGCAGCTGAGGATACAAACCCCAGGCATCCATTCATATCATGGGACTTCAACTTCTAGGAATGTGGCAGGGCAAATAGGTACAGTGATAACTGTCATGGTCACCCCATTTCAACATGTGTACAAACATAAATCAAAACCCTAAGTGGTGAATCAGAGTGAAATTCGTGGGAATATCTTCTGGTTTGGTCAAGGATGTGAAATAGGGATTCTAGGATAATGGCATATCACATACACTGGCATTTCCAATTGTTTGCAAAGGTCACAAAATACTGAAATTATAATCCCAAAGCATCCACAACATGATGTTCTGTTCTTCACCAACCAGTCCCAGTGGACCTTCGTCTGTCCATCTCCTTTGGTCTATGCAACAGCGTCACTTCCCTGCTCCAGCAGTAGGTATAAGGAGGCTGAAAACACAATGTTGTCTCTTCTCCTACCCCTTGAACAGAGGAACGTCTGCCCTGCCTCATAAATGGCTGGAGTGGAGCAGAATAGAAATATATGTGGGGACAACCAGGAATTTGTGATGTGGGAAACAGGATGCAACAGGAGGTCGTACTGGTGTGGGGATGCTGAATTGAGTGAAGTGGAAAAAAAAAACCAAACAACAGTCTAACACCATTGTGGTCTGCAGTCCCCATCATATCAGGTGTCTCAAGCACAAGTCTTGGCTTTCTAGAAAGATCACCTCAGCTGGGGTGAGAGAAAAGGAAAGTAATGTTCCCATGAGGGCATTACTCTACCTCTCCCCAAACCACCCTCCCTCAAAATCTCACCAGTCTCTTATTCAAAAAGTTCAATAGTATCATGATTCACAGATATGTTATGCTACTGTTTTTATTTTGGTACTGCGTCAGTTTGAACAAGGCAGTAGCGGCCTCTGACAGAGTCAGAACTAGTGAACAAAGGTCTTTTTATGTGAAAATAAGAAGAATTAGGACAACACCTAACAAGAGTCTTCACTGAAGATATATCTACAAAATGAATGAAAAGGAGGCAGCTGAAGCATTGGAAGATCAGAAGCGTGCAGAGAGGTGCAAAACATACCAAACCCAAACCCCCCTATCCCAAAGGACAGGTTTGTGCAATGAATTTCAGGATTCAACTGCTTTTTTAGTTTGCCTTCAAACTTTAAGTCTGAACCTTGAAGCTAAACAGTTACAGAGGAATAAACTTCCTTTCTGTGGCATCTCTGAAGTTTCAGCTCCTCACCAAAAATCAAGAAATGCGGGGAAGCCACACAAGTGAAATGTTCTATATACTGACTTTTATAACTAAACTTTTTCCAAATCTCCTCTTGGATTCAGTTTGGTCTTAGACAGTTTTACTTGGCTAGAACAGACTGGCTTTTCCTAGTGAACACATGGGCAGCATCAGCAGTACATTCAAACCACTGACATTTTCACTTCATTTCTGTCTTTTACACCCTTTGTGCTCAATAAGTGCTTGATGGCAGAACTCAGGCTTGCTCTTACTGCTTTAAAAAGTACTTCTGCATAGTGTTGAAAAGAATTAGTTTCAGCAGTTAACACATACACAAGCAGACTAGGCAAGTGTGAAACAACCAGATGTCTGAGTGTTTGCACTTGCACTTGCTGAGATTCTAGCATAAGCACAACTGTTCAGACAACTGCCACTGAGTAATTCTGAGACATAACATAGATTCTTTATTTACATTTTTATTACTCACTGAGAGCAATGGGAAGCTGCTGCCTGGCAATTCCTGAAGAGCCAAGACTTACACTCTACACCATACGTTCACACAGGACTACAGCAGGAAAACTCTCCTAACACAGACTCTTGCATCCAGTGGAGGTACTTCCAGAACAGAACATTGTTAACGCCTCCCGTCCCTATTGATTCTTGGTCCGTGCAGAGGTTCTGGTCTGTGCTTCTGGTCATCCCTAACAGTCCCCCTGGAATTGAGCTAAGACCATCAATTCATCAAGCGCTAGCTGCTGAGCATGTCAGCTGGTTGCCAGAAGACTGAATTACAGAATTAAAATTCTTGTACGTTTTCACAAAAAGGATGTATAGCTTGCGTGACATTTTTCACTCTGCTTTTTCTCCTAGAAGAGGTAAGGAATAAAGACAAGATATTTGCCTTCAGTTGCTGGCTCTGTTAGTTACTTTCCCCTGTAACCTTTGGACAAGTCATTTTGCCTTTCTGTGCCTCAGTTTCTCCATCTGCTAAATAGTAGGTTTCTATTCTGAGATAATACAGCCAAGAAAGTGCTACATGGAGACAGACTAGTATCTTTATTCTTAATGTACTTCAAAGCAAAATTTTCTTCTTCTCTAATAGTGTGAGACTTTTCTTTCCACTGGCTTAAGCTGGTTTTTGATACCATGCTGCCCCAGCAGCTCACCCAGAACCACATTAAAAGAGAACTGATGTCATGCAGCCTTGCCTCCAAACACACACCACCTGGACATAGCAACTGCTGCCACTGCAATTTAATTCTTGCTTGCTGATTGCAAATTTCAGTTCCTCTGGTTGTGTGCTGTAAAAATTTTGATTCATACTTTACTTTCCAAATATTGCGGCTTTTCTTGTGCAACTGCTTAAGAAAGCTGCACTGGCCTCTACTATGCAAAAGAATCTCTTATGACACACACACACATATACCACACACACAGTATAACAGACAAAACCAATCAAGAGGCTGACTGTTCTTTCTAGCTTTATTTTATGTCAAGATGCATATTAAGCTGTTTTTAAATGGGGAAGGAAACAGAGGTCAGAGTCAAATTCCCAGATGTACCTTGCTGTTCATGATGTTCATATCCTATACACTGAAAATGCTGATACTGCAAGGTGATATGCACCTGCTAGAGAACAGGCTGAGCTTTCCCAGCTCCTGGCTTCAGCACCCCACAGGATAAAGTCCATAGAGATAGCAGAATCCTCAAAAGGTGCTCTACCAGACATAATGCAAAACAGACTATCATCGTAAGTCATCTTTATTTTTTCCCCTTTTCCTCTGCTACTCAGTGTAACGGCAGAAAACTTCCAGCACCCTTCACCAACAAATCCATCCATAAAGCAAAGTTTCATCAGCTTGATCTGTTCACTATGTCAGCATCAAGATGCAGCTGAATACATTAAATATTTAAAGAAAGAGAGACTTAACAGTCGGAAAAAAGAGGAAAACATGCATTTCTTCAGGGAATGTTTTGCTCTCTAAGTAAAGAGTAAGAAAGCTTTGCCCCATTTAGCAAACATACAAAAAATCCAGACCCAACCAACAATGAAAACTAAAGCACAGTAATAAAAACTGTGAATAATTTTTAATTTATAACAACAGGAACTGCCCACAGCTGATTTTTTCAGAGAACCATCACAGTTGGTGAATAGTGAAACACTATGATGTAATATGTCTGCAATGACCTGTTCTAATTCCAGAAGTACTGATCTGTCCTTTTTTGCCTTCTTCCATTCATTGAGAACCAATACTCTTTCCAATTGCATTTAGTTCAAAAAGCCTTGACTGTACCTTAAGTTTATGGGTCCATTTTTGTTTTGAAATGCTTTTCGCTCTTGCTCCCTAACTTCTAAGTGCAGTTACTCTGGCAAATACTACTTGTAAGTGCTGAACAGAAGTGGAAAAAAAAATTAAAAAATGTGTGCAGTAAGATTATCTGTCCTTGTGTAACAGCTTTGCAATCTACTGCAAGGGAAGGCAACGGTAAACCAAGAACGCAGGTGCAATACAAAGGCCAGAGGACTGAATGCAGCAGAATTCTAGAAATTCAGTGCTGGCAAAGCAGGAGATCTGACTCAGTAAAAAGCCCAGCAAAACAGATACTGCAGCACTAAATGCACTGGATTTGGTGTGCCCTGTACCATTTAATGATGAAGTTAAAAACTCTGGTTGTACTTTTGTCCTGTATAAATAACTGAATTGGTAAATCTCACTTTTCAACTATGCCTCCCCAAAAAGTAATCTGTGGTACATATAGCCTGAAAATCACCATTTATTGACATTTTTTCAGAACATGTTCTCGTCACATGTGAGCAAAACACTTGTGCAATACAAAGGAGGAGATGTGTATTTGGAACAGGAATAGTTTCACATGTAAAGTTTTAAGAACCAACAAAGGAGTCAAACTCTGGGAAAAGTGTCTTCCCAATATCCATCTGTCCTTTTCCTGTTGAGGGATCATGCCTCTAACAACTGAATGCTTATAGCACACACACTTCTGCAGCTCTCTTTGGAAGTCTTCCCCCACTGTTGTTCCCTTATTCTGTGTCTTGTCAACACCCTCTCCGCACAAACAGCTGCTTCTCATCCAACCTGACTTCTGAACACAGTGTGGGTAACACAGACACAGAACCACCAGCACCCAGAGGGATATGAGCTAAAAAATAATAATATATATATGCAAGTGTCCAGTGATTATCATTTGAAGCCTTTGATTTTCCACAATAAAAAAGGAAGTAAATAAAACAGAAATAAGCAAGCGGCACTTCATGTGAAGGACCAAAGTACTTTCAGTCTACTATATCTCAGCTCACAACTGTTAGTACTGACACTCAGAATTAGGTAATTAACATCCGGTTCCCTTTCACACTGTCTTTAAGTAGTCCCCACCCATTCAAATTGTATTTCCTTTCCATCTCTTCCTCCACCGATCAAGAAAAAAAGACCTCAAGTAACAACGACAATAGAGTCAGTAAGGAAAAAAAAAAATCTAAGAAAGGCTGGCAAAACATATTTCCAACACTCCTAGCCTGGCACCTGGAACTTTCACATCACAACAAACCACCAGAAATAAACCCATCCGCACGAGCGACCGACAGAAAACTTAGCACTGGGCCTGGGTGTCAACTCTGCCACACACATCACTGTTCTACCAGAGCCCTATTTTAGCAAGATGTGCCACAGCCCAGCATGGGAGCTCAGGCTATGCCTATGCTAGTAAGCTAACAGTGCCAGGACATGGGCCTGACCCTTGCAATTCTGTTAGAAAACTGTTAGAATATTTCCCGCACCCTTTGGCCCGGGCCTACTAGCATTCTTGAACCAATCCTCAGGCATGGTGCCAGAGTTAGGATGGGTCAAGGACCATTCCCAATAGGCAGTGTGAATGCAGCCATCCTACTTTGAGACTTGGAGAGTTTAGCAGTACAAGGCAAGACCAGATCATGCCAGTTGGAGTTGTCCTTAGAGGCAGAGAATAAAGTCTCACACTGTCTTGTTTACTACGTTTGTAGCCCACATCTCTTGCTTAACAATACAGGGCATTAACCACTGATCGGATCTAACAAGACAGATAAACTTTGGCCTCCATGCCTCCTCCTCTGTGACCTACATATTAAATAGCACACAGCCCACTCATATATACCTACATTAGGCTTGTCCATTGTTCCCACAACAACCTAGATTCTGTTTAAGAATCAGGTTTCAGAGTCCAAAACATTTTACCAGGTCAAAAGTTTTACAACCTTCTGTTATTGCCTCTTCAAACAAAATGAAAGGGGCTTCTTTAGCCACCTAGTGATGAGGTTAACAGAAAACGGCTCCCTGTGAGGTGATGAATTCAAAGCAGTTGTCAGATTAGACAGAAAGTCCCAAGGGACCAGAGACTTTGCTGTGTAGCTAAAACCCACCCACCTATCTGAGATAAGAACTCACTAAAATGCAAATTCTTATCAGGAGTCTGTCCCCAAAGCAGGGCCCTCCACAAGCAACACACAACACTGACTATCAGGGAACTCTCATTGTCAGCTTCCTCAGTCTCCAAAATAATCTCCAAATGCAACCTTTTATGTTTTCTGACTTTTATTTCCCTCATGTATCCCATGATGGGTTGTTCCAAGTTACTCATACCATACTAGAATGCCAGAGGCATGAGCAGGCAAAACTTCCAACACAAAAGTGTTATCACTGAAGTGATTTACTATAGATAAGAAAATGTATAAGAAGATGTGGATGATGATGTTAGGCTTTTTTAAATCTAAGCCCATTCTAACATTTACAAAGGTAGTTAACATCTGACAACCATCCAGTAAAATGAGTCTCACAGGCTCAGAGTTGTTTCTTAATAAATTGCTCAGATCACAAAGGCAAGTATCACTCCTCGGTGGCAACCTCAGCAGTCAGGGTCACCAGTTGCAAAGGACGGTACCAGCATCTCTCTTTAAAAGTGGTCCACTCAGGGAAGAGGTGAGCCGTGTGACCTTTCAGCAATCAATATTTGCTCATTCTGACACATTAGGACAAGACACATTAGCAGAAAGAATGTGGGTGTGGTATCACTGGTAGTGACACTGCTCACAATTAAACCAGCATCCTGATTTGTGCAAGTCAAACTCCTAGCCCAATCACATTATGTTTCACACCCAAAACATACAGCCAAGCAGTTCCTAATATATGCTTGAAGGAGCCCTGAAAACATTGGCCCTAACTCTTAGACAGCAGCAACTAAACAACTGACAAATCCACAGGGAATATATAATCAGCATCATGCATATTAGATTGTTTGCCTTTTTTTTTTTTTTAACTGAAAGTGTGTTACTGGGTCAACTAAATGATGAATAGTTTACAAAGATTTTTAATGACTAAAAAACAGTGCTTGTTAGGAAAAAAAAAAAGTGCCCTCATTTTACATAAGCTAAGTGATTTGGGAACCAACAAATTAACCTGGTGACGCAAGAACTGACCACAAGCAAAAACAGAAGTACAAAATGAAAGTCGGGTTGAGAATGGTCACAAAATTTACTCCACAAATCATGAGACATCAGGTGAGTTGCAGCAAGGTATTATTTGTATGGCTGACATGCTACCATAAAAATAATTATAGCAATGGCAATAGCAGTGGGATTGACCCAATACCCTTACATGAACATAAATGTTGTTTTAACTCTGTTACACAGTCCTATCATCTGAGTAACCACCCTAATCTTTAAATAATCAACTTGTAGAAATCTATTGCCCTCTCTGCAACTCAAAGATGTATGACATAAGATCACAGCTGTTTCCAGAACTGTAGGAATTCACATTGCCAGCCAGTTTGTGACAAGTTCCTGTGCTAATAGCACAGGGTGAAAAAGCAGGTGGGCTTTCATACATAAGTGTCATGATGCCCAGAACAGTCAATACCTGTCTTTCTGTCACTAGGTTCAAGGGGCCTGTCAGAGCTCTCATTCAGCTTTGGGCAATCACTATCTCATGGCTTGACATATGGCTATCAGCTGTGTAAGCAATAAGTTATTCTTCTGAGGAGGGCTCATTAGGAAGAGTGAAGGAACTGTTTTCTCGTCAGAGAGTTTTTTTCTCTTCCTCTGGTCTTGAGATCTGCAGTTCAAAGGGAGCCAACGCCTCTTCAGATGAGTGGCTTCCACAGCAGGGTGAAGGAGAGTGTATATGCAGGAGTCAGGCATTTTAGTCCAGATAACCACCCTGAGGTTCTCTCCAGTACAGATCTGCTGCAGTTCTGAATGTCTCCTACAGCTTGACTCAATCCTATGTGCAGAAGGCAGTGTTGAAGTTTAGTCAGGCTTGGCTAGCATCAAGCAGGAATCTTTATCTGCAGTAATATTTAAATCCAAGATGTTGCTCAGGTCTTAGGCATGCTGTTGGTGCAACCCTCAGTCCAAGACTCAGTTTGTGATCTAGCAGGGAAAAGCTGTAAAAAGGTAGCATTCAGTCTCTGCATGAGAGATGCCTTGCATAAATTGCATTGCTCCACAATGAAGTCTCTGTAGCTGATTGTGAAATGACATTGTTGCATATTTCAAATCGTTTTCTTGCTGTCCTGGTTTCAGCTGGGATAGAGTTAATTTTCTTCCTAGTAGTGGGTATAGTGCTGTGTTTTGGACTTAGGATGAGAATAGTGTTGATAACACAGTGATGTTTTAGCTGTTGCTAGGCAATGTTTACACCAAGTCAAGGACTTTCCAGGTTCTCACATTGTCCCACCAGTGAGAAGGCTGTAAGTGCACAAGAACCTGAGAAGCAACATAGCCAGGACAGCTGACCCCAACTGAGCAAAGGGATAGTCCATACCATATGATGTCATGCTTGATATATAACTCAGGGGAAGCTGGCCAGGGGTTTAGACCATGGCGCAGGAACCAGCTGGGCATTGGTGGTCTGCAGATGGTGAGCAACTGTGCTGTGCATCACTTGCTTTGTATATTCTTTTATCATTATTAATATTATTTGCTTCCTTTTCTGTCATATTAAACTGTCTTTATTTCAACCCACAAGTTTTACTTTGTTTTTTTTCCCCCTGATTCTCTCCCCCATCCCCCTGTGGATGGCTGTGTAGCTGTTTTAGCTGCCTGCCAGGTTAAACCACGACACTTGCCTCTAGCTGTTAAAGGCTGAGAATGCTGCAGTCATTCCCAGTGCTAAATGGGAACTCTTCAAAATAGATAAGAAACAGGATAAGATAGTGATGCTTCCAATTCATCCTTCAAAGCGACAGGACTGGTTGCTTCAATACAAGTTGAGAACAGAACGCAAAATACTGAGACAGAAACAGAGACAAAAAGGGGAGCGGGGGAGGAATGGATTAAAGCCACCCTAACAGAGGGGGAAATAGCAGTCACCCTGTGCTACATGTCCAACCCTACTTTTTATGTCCTTAATTCAGACAGCCTTCATGCACTCTGAAACAGCATCAACTTTGATTGCACTAATCCAGGGATCATCTGTCAATTCAGAGCATGTAATGGAAATACTGCTGTGTAAATATGGATTAAGTATCCCACCACAATACAAAGACAATGGTAGTAAGCAGCAGCATTAGCGAACTACGCATGCTTTCATGTCATCTAAAGCACACAACAGAAGGGCCTGGCTGAAAGACGACTGCAAAGAAACCTTGCCATGTAGTCAAAGAAAATGGGAGATACAACCATTCAGGAGAATTTCAAAGATTTGATCCACAAAACAGATTTCTGCAATCATGGCAATTGCTACTTGCAAATGGCAAAAATTCTTCACAAACTAGACTAGTCTACAGAATATATTTCTATTTCATAATTTCAAGAGCATCTCAAAAAAAGAGATGAGGGTGGTGAGGCACTGGAACAGGTTGCCCAGTGAACTTGTAGATGCCCCATCCCTGGAAGTGTTCAAGGCCAGGTTGGATGGGGCTTTGGGCAACCTGGTCTAGTGGAGAGTGTCCCCGCCCACGGCAGGGAGGTTGGGACTAGATGAGGTCTAAGGTCCCTTCCAACTCAAACCACTCTGTGATTCTAAGTGCAGGAGATTTGAAAGTCTTTGCCACAGGAGAGGCCTGATCCAACAAGATGCAAGAGGCCAAATAAGGTTTCTGCAAAACTTTGTTGTTACATCCTCATTTTGTGCAAGAAAACTGATGGCAATCTTTGCAGATAATGAAGGCCTAGGGGATAAGCAGATATAGGTGGGTCAGCAGTACTCTCTCTGGTGGTGACCAGTATAGACTGCCATTGCACAGTGATTTCAAGCATCACCAAAGTGAAAACATACATTACCATTTACATCCTAAAACACACTACAACTGTGCAAGGCCTTTACCAAGAAAGCACCCATTACAGACTGAGAATCCATTCGATTCTCGCTGGAAACAAAAACAACAGAAAAGGGATTCTACAGCTAGAAAGCAGAGGGAAATTCACACATCATCCCTTATATTTTCTTGCAAATGCCTGAAGGAAACAATAGACAGGCAACAGAAGTAAGTAATTTCTCAAAAGCTGTCTGTCACAGACTCATCTGGATGCCTGCAGGCAGACACTGCACTTGGGAGATCCTGCTTTTTCAAGCCCCAGATACCCTCTCAGAATGGGATGTCTCTGGGACTGCCAAGGTCTGAACACAGGAAAGCTGGCTTGGAAAACCATCACTCTCTTCCCCTTAAGAAGGGTTCAGTGTTGCCCTTCCAGGGTATGTCCCAGAAGTCTAAATATTAGACTGCTCCCATAAATCCTCTATGCAGACACCTAGTCATAGTCACTGGTATGAGCAATGAGTTGTCCTCAAATACAGGTACAAACTCAGATAAACCTTTCTTAAGGCTCCTGTGCTACAATAACAACCCCTGCACAAAAAGTGTGAAGTAATCCATTCCCTCACTCGGTATTGCTAAAGCCTTGGGAGTGTCTTGTGCCTGTGTTTTGGGCCCTAGAGTTCAAGGAACATACAGATTAGAGAATCCAGATAATAGCACAGGAATTATCAGAAGTAAAATTAAATAGTTCTTGAGAAAAAAAGTTAAATAATTTGACAATTTAGCCTAGTCTGAAATGAAATGTCAAAACATCCACAAAATACTTGAGGTATTGATGCAAAGAGATCACCTCTGTGCTCACTGCAAAGAAAAGGAGATTAGACATTACGTTAGGCATTAAGAAGATATTTCTAATAAGGACATCTAAACACCACGATAAACCGCCAGAAATGACCCTCCTTTCAGATCAGAACATGATGGGATGGTTTGTCAAGATCGTCTATTTTTTCATGATTCTATGATATGATGTAAAAATTGTAGAACTACATTTCCCACTCCTGCAAAGCAGTACTCCCACCTATGGCACAAACACTGTGTGACCTGGGGAGCGGAAAATTAGCAAAGCTTTCAAACTTTTTTTCTTCCTATATTTAGGAGGCTACCTTAAGGGGTATCAATCTGCTTCCTGCAAAAATCAGCCAAAAACTATGTCTCTGTCCCTCCCTTACACTCAGCTCCCAGACTGCGATTGCAAGTGAGTTTTGTTGCAGAGGCACCAGCACGGCACTGGGAAAGCACAGGGCAGCCAACCTCTCCCTCCCCCCCCAGAGATCATGACACATGTTCAGACAACAACTGGCATCCCTGAAAAGAGAGGGAGGGACAAATGGCAAAAGGGCTGATTGATGGTAGGTATCACTGCAATTGAGAGGAGGGAGAGATGCAGACGCAGGTCAAACACCTCATTCTAAAGGATGTAAGGAGACCAAAGTAGGCCTGAGATAAAGGATAAGATGTGCACCAAGCTGGAACAAGCTAAGGGAAGCAAAGACAAAGGAGTTTTAGATCTCACCTGTGTGGCAGTAAACTGTGAAACTACATAGGAGATTTATTGATATTTTCTCATTGTGGAGATTCTCTGAGAGTGCAAAAAGAACTAAAGAGCTTAATTCATATGAAAAATCTGCTGTACTCCTATACACCTTTGATTTGTAACACCTTGCTGAGAAAAGGGCATGGGCTGCTCACTCAATTTTCCAGGTGAAAAATTAAGCTCAGACATGCATCTCTGAGCAGAAGAGAATCTGGGAATTCTGTATCCTCCATCCCTGCTTTTAGACCTGTGGCTCGTAAACTGGGCTCTGCAGACCACAGGCTCAGATGAATAAATATTTTCAGAGCTTTCTCTTTGCTTTCTTTTGCTTTTCTCTTCTGCTTTACTTTCTACATCCAGTCTGTTTCTTCACATTCTCTCTTTGCATCCAGAGCAAAAGAACCTTTTAATCTGTTTGCATTTCAGTCTTTAGCCGCTAATTTTGCACTATACTTAGTCCAAATAGAAAATTCTACTAGGAGAATTGCCAGCCCCAAATATTCAAGAGTCATAACACAAGACCCTAAAAAACTCATGAGCATTTATGTTTTGCTGATGTTATATCTTCAAACTTCGCTTTACAACCAGAAGGGCTACGAACATGACATTTAAAATGAAAGCTACAACCTTCTTCAACGTCAGGAACTGGCCTTTTAAGAAAAATGTCCCATGTTTTTGAGACTCAACAGTAGAAAATCTTGATCCTTCACAATCCTAACAACTGGCTATAGGTGAGTGCATGTGACTAATTGACTGAAACAACAGAACAGCAAAGCTAATTGAGATTACTTCCAAACAAATTTCCTTTTCTATCTCCTTCCTCTCCCCAATTGCTCTTTTAGCTGTCTCATAATAAAGGAGCAACATTACCCAAACCATATGGTTCACCTTCCAGAATCAGAGTTTATCTGTATCTACTGAGGATGAAACAGGCAGAGAACAGGGTAAGACAGGAAACCACACCTCACAGCTCAGACAAATGGTCTGTTTGCTACTCTGAGCACCAGAGCCCTAATCTTGGATGCAAAGAAGATTGTGAAGTATAAAAAAAAACAAAACACCCCACGGTCTGTGATGGCTATCATATTTCACGGGTGGAGTGCAAAATCCAGAGATACTAGATCAGTTACAACTACAAAGCAAACAAGAAAAGAGAGCATAACATAAATACTTTGAGTCTGTAGGATGTGGGTTAATTTATCTGATGGCACGTGTCCTAATGTAACATATTTGATAAGATGGAAAAAGACTTCTAGTCTTCATATAAAAATAAAGGATGGCATAATATTAAAACCTAAAAATAGTCCTGGTACAACTACTTATCCAACTTGATACCTGTCTGATAAGGACTGTTCAACTTTCATACTGTTTTCATGCCTGCACAGAACACTCAGCAATTGCTCAACTTAAAAGTACATCCTGTCATTTTGACATTAAAATTTACAAGTTAGTGGTTTGTCTTTGGAAAGATTAAAGAGCTTTATTTATACACAATGTAGAGAACAATTTGGCTTTATATACTTCCAATTATCTAAGCTGTGGGAGCTGCATGCACAGGTTAGAGCTAAGCATTCAGTAAAATCAAAGGATGGCTAAAAAAGTGTGTACAAAAAAATAACTAACCTCGAAATCTATTGTACTGGATAATTACTGTTACTACCATTTCACATGCAATTCATATGATTATATCTACAAATTGGTAAACCAAACATTTAAATACTGACATCTAACTGTTGTGTACCCACTATTCAACCTATTTTTAGAATAAGCAAGTCTGAAATTGCTCAGGGGTCCTGTGTCTCCTTACTTGAAAGCTGGTCTTTAATTACTACAATACTAGTATCACAGATTTGACTGGGATACTGTGGAATGACCATGCAGCATTCAAACAAACCACAACCTTTCTTTTCTCAACGAGTTGCCTGTGACTTTTCCATACAGGTTGACAGCACAGGCAAAACCAGATACATAGAGAACAGGCAAGCTTAAGGGCTGCAATGTGCACACATTGCACTTCAGCACCCAAAGACTGCTGTCAGCCACATGTTCACATGCAAGACTGCATGCCACCAGACAAGATGCTTTGACATTTACATGAGTGGTCACTCAAACTAAATTATCACCTGGTTTAATTTTGTCACATAGAAAAGAAATATTTACAAGATCACATATAAAATGTAAACATTTCTGCATACTTTGCAGAGAGTTGAAAGAAGCCAAAGGCAGGCAAAGGATTAATTGAATCTTGAAGTCTGGAGACTGAAAATCCTTATGGTTTATGATCTCACCAGAGACTTACAACAGAACTATCTGCCTTTATCTCTTTGAAGTTTATCTTACTCCATCAGTAACTTTTAGTAAAGTTCCATTAGCTTCTGACAATTTTCCACTTTGCTTCTTATTTGATCAGTAGTTCTTTAATGACTTTGGCAGCAGTACATTCTCATCCATTCCCTGTAGTTTGGCTGTGTAATGATCCTTTATTAGTACAGTTATTAACGTGGCTGCGTAACTGCAGTATTAGCTATTAATACTCCTGATTTACACAGCATTTCTTCAAGGAGGATTCCGTATTTTGCAACATCATACTTGCCTAACAAAATGGCAGATAAGACAGGACACAATACAATATGTGCATATTCATAATTAAATTGGTAACTTCAGATCATCAGCTGTGAGCTCATACAAAAGAATTTGCCCTCTCTCAATATGGTAACTCCTCATTTTGAGTTTTAATCTTGGAAAAGTAAGACTATCAAAATCATGACACACATATGAGTATCATATCTGTATTGTACTACCATTTAATATAAAATCCAGACAGCGTTTTAAAAAAAAGTTAAATCCCATGGAATTGATCATCTCATCTTGCGAGATCTGGAACAAACCACTGAGAAAAGCTACTGGGTTTCATTCTCTCCACAGTTCTGATACATAATACTGTAACGCGACCTATCAACAGGAGCATCAGAAACTAAACAGGAGCAAAATTAGGATCACCTTATGTCCAAAATTCAATGCAATAAAATGTTACAAACAACATACACAGGGAAAAAATTAACTGTATGTATTAAACCTAACACACTGAATAGATCAATCTAGCTATAGTGGTGTGTTGGTATTGCGTGGCAAGGTTTTGGCTCTTCTTCTTGTTCTTGTGATGGCCCCGGTTCATCATCGTCTTTCACTAAGCGAACCGATTTCCTTATGTATTTCTTTTTGTGTATAGGGGCAACTGATATTGGTGTGGGTTGATCTTTTGGCTCGACTACAGTGCCTGTTGCGGGGGTTTGGGTAGCTGCAGTGCCTGTTGCGGGGGCCTGGGCAGCTGCAGTGCCTGTGGGTCCGCTCTCTCCCTCTGGATGGTGCTGTCTACTATCAAGCAGTGTTTGATAGACTGTGGCCAGGCCCAGGCCACTGGGCCGCTCCCCGCTGTGAGCCACCCGCTGACATGGGACATCTAAGTTAAATTTGCAGATATAACTCCTTTTGTCAGAATTACTTGAGGTATGAAATATAATAGATTCTAGAGATAACATTTTATTTAAATAAACATCTGGAGCATTTTTATTAAATAAGTACAAAACTCATAGCAAAATGTTCTTCATGGCAACTAACACAATTTTTATTGTGAGAAAAGAGAACTCCATGTTCTATAACTTTAATGATACCCACTTGATTAATCTATGGAAGTAAAATAAGGATCACGATCTTTTATGCAACGCAAATAAGGATTGAGTCCTTACATTTATAGCGAACCTACTTCCCTGCAGCTTAGCGCAGAAAGATTTCAAAGCATACAAAAAAAGAAAAGAAAAAGGAAACCTTTCCTTTGACATGGTATGTATTAGTCTTCTAAAAAGGACCAAAACACTCTTAATAAATCAAAGTTACTTTGATTTATTTGCAAGTCCCTAGTATTAAATACTTCAGGGATTCTTTTACATTACCAGGGAAAACAAGAAGTTGCTGCTAGCAAGCAACCTTAGTGCTGTGAATAAACCTATAGAATTTAGTTGTTTGCTTTTTAAAACATTGTTTATTGAGAATACTTAATGAGGACTAGGGCTTCAATAGTAAATATTTAACAAAGAGCACAAATTCCCTCACCTAACTTTTTTCTAAAGCACAACTGTCCCATCCGATTTAGGGAAAACTCATTCTGACAATTCAAAGATATGAGATTTAGCCTTCCTTTATTTACCAAAGCTATTAAAGTTTCTTAAACAAAGGAACCTGTACCCTCACATCTCTAATCTCATGTTTGACAGGAACAAGTTTCTATAAGATCTGGGAACTGCAGCTGTCCCGCACAGAAGAACTATACAGTCTTTTCTCCACGACAGCCAAAATTGCTCTGCAACATACGGAAGTACAATCAATTTCAGTACAATTCATATAAAAAAAAAAAGCCAAACTAACATCATCTAACCATGTTTGAGTGTTAACTGAGTACATTACCCCAGAAAGTGTAATAGTTTACATTTATTTTGCACTGGGTAAGTGCTACTCACACTGAACATGAGATGGTAAGAAAGACACCCATGGGGTAGGAGCAGTAGTTCCCATGCAGTAATGTCAGAGCACTCAGAAAAACAAACTAATGGGAGTAAAGTGGACTTTATTTGTGTGGCCCAAGTAGATTTGAGAATACAGGATCCCAGTGCTACAGCATTACTTTTATTAGTGTCATAAGGCAAAAATTTTGCCTTACAGCTGCCTGTAATTCCAGCAATTATATAGATACTATCCTTGCATGTCATGTTAGCTGTGCAATGTAGGAGGCAGGGAAGAATTCTTTCCTTTGCGATATCTTGTTAGAAGGTACTAAGTTATGGCCATTCACCACACTTATGCAGAAAATATTTGTCACTCCAAATTTTATTTTTAAAAATTTCATACCACTACTGCTCTTTTTACCCTCACAGTAGATCCTCATTTTCCTTTCCTTGGTGCTAATACCATTCAACTGTCTGGATGCAGTTGTATAGAGATTCAGCCCATAAGAACTAGGTCAACGATTGAAGAAACTGTCATTATTTAGTACAGCACATGAACATTCAACACATGTTTAAAGTTAAGCCTCTGTGTGAATGTTGTTCTAAACCAAAGCCTAGAGATAGGAAAGATCCTATCCCTCAGTGCTTTATTCAAACATAATTACCAAAACACAAACTCCATAGGGAGGTGAAGCTGCACTGTCAGAAACAACCCCCCGAGACAAAACTACAGCCAATCTACACCTAGCAGCCAGTAACAAAATGACTGGAAAGGGCTCTGAGAGTCTGCAGTGCCATCCTGAGAACACAGCCAAGTGTACTCAGTCAGTATCTTCTCCTGCCATTACCTAAGGCATATTACTCACTACAGGTCTCATGAAAACTGCCAAGTTAATGAATATAAATAAAACACTTGTTTTGCTTTTTAATATATGAAAATCCCATTAGTTAACACTGTGAATGCATTTAGCTGTAAGAACCTAAGCTAAAAATACATGCAGCTTGGATCCACATTCCAGCCTGCAGTTGACAAAATCTCAAATTCAGTACTTAGGACAGAGGAATTTTCTGAGGTTTTTGTTTTGTTTGGTCTGTAGGGTGGGGCACTTTTGCAACTTGCAGCCTTTTTAAGAATCTCCTCCCCCTGAGATAGAATCCCAGTTCTAAAGGAAGCTAACTGGCATTGCAGTCAGAAGCTTTCTGAAATTAAAGAGTCTGAGTTCAACTATTTGAGAGAGAAAAGGAGGATTTAAATAGAGACTAGTGCATAAAGCAACCACGTCCTTTTCATTTATCTTTTATGCTAGACAGTTTGCCACTTGGGTGAATCTGAAAAACACTTAAGACAAGCTGATTTTGAAAAACAAACAAACAAAAACCTTGCCAGAAAGACAAGTCAAAAAGGGTCCAGGGTCTAAGCCCATTTAGATGAAATCGGGGTTTAGTAGTTATCTAGCAAAACACCAGAAAGAATTTCTGTCCTGTCCAATCTTTTAGAAATCTCTGCAGAGACTTCCCCTGCTTTGATTCTTGATCTCTGTGTGATCAAATAGTTTATTCTTCTTCTTTTTTATGGCATATCTGTTATCTAGTAACTTTTACTGCAGGCTCTTCTATTTATTTGCAGGAGTGTGGTGGTATGCAGATGAATTCCACATCTAGAGCCTATATAGGAAAAAGGAAATATCCAGATGGAGTTTTACTTCTGAACTACTCCGTGGATAATTTCAGAGGCGGGTATAATTATCTCCACATGCACAGACGCACCCGGCCCAATCACATATTTATTTTTACCATTAAAGAAAAATATATACAATATTTATTTATAAATAACAGGCAGTAAGGGTAGAGTTTCCAAGTGGGTGCAAAAGCAACTTCTAAACAACAACAGGGATGAGGCATTCCGAAAAGCAGATTAATTCCTGGATGCATCCCTGTGCCCGCCCAGTGAGGCAGAGACACCCGCGTGCTTCCCCCGGCCCAGCGGCCAGAGCGCCGCCAGGATGCTGCGAGATCTGGCACTTCCACCGCTTCGGCGGCTGGGTTTTCCTCACCGGAGGAGAAAACCCGGTTGCCGGCGGCCTGGCCCTGCCCACGGTGGACCCACGCCGGCCCCTCGCACATCCCCCCTCCCCTCAGCCTCTCGAGCAGAAGAAACTCCCCTTGGCGGAGCAGGCCTGGCCCCAGGCACTTCCCACAAGTTGCGCCAAGCGCTGCCGCGCCGCCGGGACGCGCTCGCAGCCCCCGGCCCGCCTGGGGAGGAGCCGCTCCGCGCCGCTCGCCCAGCCTCCCCGGTGCCCCTGAGGGGGCTTCCCCCGCCCGCGCCCCGCGGCACCGCTCACCGACTGCAGGAAGTGGAGGGTCCCCACGTAGTCCCGCTCAGTGCTGAGGATTTCGTTGAGGACGCAGAGGCGGAGGCGCAGCTGGCGGTCGGTGTCCTTGGGGCAGCCGGCGGGTTCCGCGGCGCTGGGGGCGCCGGGTGGCGGCGGCGGCTCCATGGTGGCGGCCGCGGGGCGAGGCGTTCCGCTTCCCCGCCGCTCTCCTCGGCGGCCTCAGGAGCCCCCCATGGCCGCTCGGTGCCCGGCGCGCCTGGGCAACGGCACCCCCTGCCGCCCCCTCGGCCCTGCCTTGCCCGCGGCTGGAGGCGCTACAGGGGCCGCTCGCTGAGGGGAGCCCGGCTGCGGGACATGCCGGGGTAGCGGCGCGGCGAGCGCTCAGCGGTGAAGCAACACTGAATGAAGAGGGAGGGGAAACCCCGGCGGCGGGGGGGGGGGGGGGGTGGGGAGCTAGAGGTGGGCGGGGAGGGCGGGACGGGGAGGGCGAAGGCGGTGCAGCCCGGCCCCTGGGGGCCTGGCCGGGCCAGCGGCGGGTAGCGGCCTGGCGGGGCGGCGGGGCGAGAGCGCGAGAGGGGGTCGGGTGGCGGGAGTGCGGCCTCATCGCCATACACACAAAGTCCCTCACACCTACACACGCACACACGATCCTTCACACCTACGCACACCCTCACTCACACATACAATCCTCCCTCACCTCCCCCACACTCCCTCACACTCCTTCACCTCCTCACTCCACACACACACATCACACACCTCACACCCTGCCCTCTCACACACACCGTATGCAGGCTGCACTCACCCCCCCCCATTCCCACACACTTCCCACACTTTGCACTTGCACCCCCTCACCACACTCACACAGCACACGCTACATTCACACAGCACATCCACACAGACTCATACAGCCTACGCCACATTAACACAGGGAGATAAACACACCATGCCTACTTGCACATAGAGTTGCACCCAAATCTACAGATCCCCCTTCCCTGCACAGCGCTGAGGGGTGGACACACAAACACAATTCGTACGCATAAGTACATACAGGAATACACACACCAGAATGTACACCAACATGCAGAAATAAGCTATCGCAGACTTCCGTGCCAACAGAGAATATCTACAACAAAAGTAAGTGTTTCGTTGCCATGAATCAAAAATACAGTATTTTATAAGTTGGTTGTAACTGCTTGTGCAAAGTGAGTGCAAGGCATAAAAGCGGGGGTGAAAGAGGCAAGTTGCACACAAAAGTAGACCGATTCCTGCAAGTCGGTGCTGCTTTCACTGACTTCCAAAAAAGCTAACTTGATTCATACCGGTGGAGATTCTCCCAAATATCTTCATTACACCATAAGAAAGCTGCCAGGCTTTCTTCAGACTGCAAATAAATATTTATTTATTTTGAATTAAGAAAAAAAGTTTCAAGAGGAAATTTTAGAAACATTAATAATGTGAACTTTTAAGTGGCATAAGGACAGAGACACTAATCTATTACCTTAAACATTAACACAAATAATGTAATAAATCATCTTTCTCAGGCTAAAACAAAATACCTCTTTGCATATTTTAACTTAGCAGTGACTTTTTTATGTCTTGACTGTTTTCCTTTATTCTACCCGTTAAGTTTTCTATTCAGAAGAAAATTATGGCAGCATAATAACATACACAATTCCAATCTTGAAGTCTGACATAGGCTTCATGGATATCGTATTACTGAAAGGAAAAAACAGCTCTTCGGTCAAGATATAGTTGCAGGAGGGTGCAGGTCTGCACTATAAAGCAAATATCTAAGATGCTTTCAGTCCTAGGTGTGGAAATTGTCTTTATCAAGTAACAATAATATATTAGCTTGCCACGTCTCCTCGTGATGTAGCCATGGGTCAAGGTGCGCAATGCGCACCTTCACAAACATGACTCTCATGATACGTCGTATTACCATGTTCTGCAACCTCATCAGTGAGAAACATTTCCTTCACTATAAGTCAGTCTGAAACATGATTCTCAAGATGGGAAGAAAATTGTGGGAAAGCTCTTGTCTCCCTAAATGCAGGGGGTCTGAGGGAAAAGCACTGAGGGGAAGGGAATAGCAAGGGATAATTCTGGATTTTATGCAGATCTCAGCTGTACTGCGGAGCGCTATGGGTGATGGAAGAGCACCACAGCGCAGGCCTGGTCTGAGACAAGGACAGGGAAGCAAAGTCTTCAGAAGGTCAGATTAGACTCTAAATTCACTGGTTTTCTTTCAAGTTGTTTATGTTTAACCTTTTGTTTTCTTCTGACAGTCACTACAGCATTTTCATTTATTTACTTAGTGTGTCTCCAGTTGATGTATTTTTAAAAATCATCAAATGTGTTTTTCTGTTTAGGGCAAGTGGCAAGGCTCTCTTCTAAAAGATCCTAAGGCTTAAATAACAATACGCTGTTAGGAAAAATCAGCATTCCCAAAGCTGCGCCCCCACCCTGTGGCTGAATAAGAAAGTTGTTAGTTAGTTGTTAATTTGTTAACTGCCTCCTGTGTTGCTTCAAAAGTCTTACAATAATTTCATTTCCCTAGCAAACACTGAGACAGGAGACCGTCATAAAATCAGTAGGATGCTATCTGAGCAATGCCTGAACTACTGTTTTGTGCGTGCCTTTTTGCTGACATTGTGTATGAGCTACATCGCTTCAAAATACTTTTCTAGCTTTATTGTCAACATTAGAGGAATTACTATGTAAGGTTTTTTAAAAGGATGTTACTTGTGAACGGAAAGATTAAATATTAAGAAAAAAGTTTAGAATAAAATTAAAGGGAGATTTTTCACTCTTTTTAGAAATGGTTTTCTTTTAGCTGTAAGAAAATTAATTTTTATAAAGTGTGGAGTTTTTTTCAATTACTGTTTACTTTATTTCCTTCCAAATTATCTCATACATACACATAAACCTTACTTCAGAATGGATATTTTATGAGTTGCTAGCATGGCTTTTCATTTTAAAGACAAAAATCTGTAACTTGCCAGCAAGCTCTTTAATCTGCAAGGGGATATTGTGTGTTAACTGAATGAAGCTTCAACTGAATATATGTTCCTTCTAGCCTGTTTTCTTTTTGCTTCTTTTAATTTTTTTTTTTGCATTTTTAAAAAGAAAGGAGTTTGCAACTACTGTTCACATTTGAAGAGAATTTTTTACTGCCAATATTTTTTTCAAGTGAGCACTTCAGAAGCAAACAAAAAACACTACTACTTTGTAAAACAGTCAGGGAGTCAATTATCAGGAGGCTGACATATCAATTAGCATGAAATTCACCATCTTTCATGACGATGTAATTAATTTACATGTGCTTGTAAGTTGTTTGCAGCTGTTATATTTGTACATTGTCTACCACAGTAGCACCAAGGTGGTAGGTCTCTACATGATATCACAATGCCAAAGAAAATAATCATCAATTACATGTTTGTCTGCATACTGGCTGTATTCACTCTTGTAGAAGAAAACATTATTCACTATTGGTCTGCTGAAGGCTCTAGGAAAGGTCCCAGAAAGTTGTGTGGGATGTGATTTGGACCCTATTTGCTGTAGAATAAGATTTAGAAATCCAGACTGATTGTAGAAATAGTTTACACTGATACAGCCTTTAGCCTCAACAAGGAATATCTGATAAACCACCCACCTGCCTCTTCCCCACTGTTTTTGTTTATTCTCCTTTAAGCATTGTTATTCCTTTCTGAAAGGAATATCTGTTTGTCAGGCTTCCCAAAAGCAAACCATTCTGAAGTTTGCTGAAGTTAACAGGTGTTCTTTCTGCTAACTTTAGGAAATTTTGAATCAAATCCCTATTTCTGGCTTATGAAAAAATTGCCACACATGCTTAGTTTCAAAGTGACTTGATGACAAAGGCAGATGTTCAAGTGCATTACATGTTCTGCATGACCCTTTGTGCACACATTGTATATATGATTTATATGAACCAATCCCATACATTTATTTATTTTTTTGTGGTGCTAAATAAACTCCAGTCTCACATGCTTTGATTTATGAAAATGTTTATACAGCTTTTCAGTGGAATTTAGTACACCACAATTTCACAGATTATTGAACATCTCTGTGGTGAAAAGCATGTGTACCATAGTGTTGGGTACAGTGTGCATCTAAGAGACAAGGTATCTGAACATTACCTTCCTGCATTGATCTCCTCTGGGTGTTTGTGTGTACGTTCTTATTGTTGTGTTAAAAGAGCCACTGAATTATAGGTTCCTGTATGTTGGTGTACAAGGTGGTTTGTCTGGACCTCTTGGTGAATATAGGTCTCGAACAGTCCATGTATGGCAAACTAAGAGAAGCTTAAAGCTGGGAGTGAGCTTTGTGTGGAGCTACATATGAGCTGGTAAGTGCTGCAGAAAGGCAGGCATCACAGAGCTATTGCTCACATGATCACAGTTATGCTGTTTCTAGATCTGGTACATGATGTTCATGGGACACCTTAAATTTACCATCTCAGTTCAGCATTTACAACTTCGCGGCCCATTTCACTAAGCAATATAGAAATGCCCAAGGACTCATAGGAAATCAGTAGGTCAGCTGAAATGTGGTTCCCCAAAACAATTTTGGCACTTGAGGATTTCCTGAGCTACAGGTTGTATCTGGACCATTGCTTTTAATAGTCAACAATGGGCCTATTTCCTAATGAATGCTCCTAAAGCCTTTTGCACACCTGTAAACTTTTGGGTTTTCCAGGATCCTTTAGCAATTGGTTCCACAATTAATGATGTACTATATGAAAAAATAACAACCTGATAATTTAATTGGTTGCACATTAACTTTAGTATTGCAAGAAACAGAGCTTACTCTCTGTGCTTTACTCACCATTTAAGATTTTGCAGACCTTTAGTGTATTTCCCCTCAGTGGTCTCCACATCAAGTTAAAATGCCTTAATCTGTTAGACTCTCATCATATTGAAGCCATTTTACATGGTTGACCATCTTTATTGACCTTCTCTGTACCTATAGCAGTTCTACTATATCCTTTTAGAGATGGTAGTAATGGATTTCTGCAATATATTATAGATGTATGTGTGTCAGGGGTTTGTTCAGTGCTACCATGATGTTCTGTGTGCTGTTTCCGTATAGGTTCTGAAATGCTGCTTGCTTTTACGGCTGCTGCTGAGCAGAGAATAAACCCTGACTCCAGCAACTGTTTATTGCATGGCAGTAGCTAATTTAAAACCCGTCAATGTATCTGTAGATATGCAGAGTAATTCTAGAAACTTCAGTCAAAATAATGTAGTTATTAGAGATTTCCATCAGTGTAATTGAAATCAGATTCTGGCCTGTGTGTAGTGGACATGAATCACCTTTCACCTACCTCTGTATAATTCATTGTAGCTTACTGATTTCACTAAAGCCACTGCTGATTTATTCTAGCTAAGAATTAATCCCTTTGATTTCTACAAATTATTTATCTTCAAGCAAGATATATAGAGGTAGTTTGCAGTGACTTTTGCAGAAATAATTTCTCAGGTTCTCACTCTCCAGGAACCTAGACTGCCAGTGGAGCATTTGCATTTCCTTTTTTCACATCAGCATAAAAATAATTTTAGAATAAAAATGCTCAGGTAACTTGACTGCAGAGTGACTTGGAACAAATAGAGAGGCTTAGAGTGAGCATGGAGAACAAAGAAACAGAATTGTTAGGCAGGGTTGCCTGGAATTTTCTTCAATTAGAGGATAATGTACACACATTTAGTTAAATTCTGAAAGCACTTAATTAGACTCGCGGTGTGTAGCAGAAGGAGGTAAGTATTGTTATGTCCATTTCAAAATGGTGAAACTGAGATATAGACAGCTGAAGTGGCTGCCCAAGAACACAGCATCAATATGTGCAAAACTAGAATTCAGGAATTCATGGTTCGTGGCTTTAACTTATAGAGCCCACTCCAAGGGGCCCCCATGATGTTGCACAAGTTTCTAGTCAGCAACTCAGATTTTAACCATGGTGCTGTTCAGGCCATCTGGGAGTGTGATGAGACAGCATTGCCTGAAGCTTCTCTTTGGAGGCCCCATGTACCTACTTATCCAAAAATTCTAATGTCCCAGAGAAAACTGAAGGCTAACACAACTTCATGACAAAAAGGATTCAGGATTTGAGAAGAAAGAGGGAGATACTGTAAACTCTATCATGGGACCTGCACACAGCATTTTGTAAAATGTTATATCACAGTTTGACTCAGCAGAGGGATAGCGCAATGAGAATCATAGAATCACAGAATATTCTGAGTTGGAAGGGACCCATAAGGATCATCAGTCCAACTCCTGGCTCCACACAGGACCAGCCGAATCAGAGCATATGACTGAGAGCGTTATCCAGACACTTCTTGAACTCAGTCAGGCTCAGTGCTGTGACCACTTCCCTGGGGAACCTGTTCCAGTGCCCGACCACCTTCTCAGTGAAGAACCTTTTCCTGATATCCAACCTAAACCTCCCCTGTTGCAGCTTCATTCCGTTCCCTCGGGTTCTATCACTGGTCACCAGAGGGAGGAGATTAGTGCCTGCCCCTTCGCTCCCCCTCATGAGGAAGCTGTAGGCTGCGATGAGGTCTCCCCTCATTCTCCTCTTCTCTAGGCTGAACAAACCAAGGGACTTCAGCCTCTCCTCATACGTCTTCTCCTCTAGACCCTTAACCATCTTTGTTGCCCTTGTTTGGACACTCTCCAATAGTTCTATGTCCTTTTTGTACTGTGGCACCCAAAACTGCATGCAGTACTCAAGGTGAGGCCGCACCAGCGCAGTGTAGAGTGGGACAATCACTTCCCTAGACTGGCTAGCAATGCTGTGCTTGATGCACCCCAGGATACGGTTGGCCTTCCTGGCGGCCTGGCCACACTGTTGACTCATGTTCAACTTGCTGTTGACCAAGACTCCCAAGTCCCATTCAGCATGGCTGGTCTCCAGCATCTCATCGCCCAGTCTGTATGTATAGCCAGGGTTGCCCCTTCCCAGGTGCAGAATCCGGCACTTGCCCTTGTTAAACCTCATGCGGTTGGTGATTGCCCAGTTCTCCAATCTGTTCAGATCTCTCTGCAAGACCTCTCCACCCTTGACAGAATCAACAGCTCCTCCCAATTTGGTGTCATCCGCAAACTTGCTCACAACACCTTCTAGTCCTACATCCAAGTCGTTTATGAAAACTTTAAAAAGAACTGGCCCTAAAATGGAGCCCTGGGGAACCCCACTAGTGACTGGCTGCCAGCCTGATGTAACCCCATTTACCATAACTCTTTGGGCCCGACCCGTCAGCCGGTTGCTCACCCATCGCACTATGTTTTTGTCAAGCTGTATGCTGGACATTTTGTCCAGAAGGATACTGTGAGAGACAGTATCGAAAGCTTTACTGAAATCTAAAAAAATGACATCAACTGGCTTCCCTTGATCAACTAGATGGGTGACCTTGTCATAAAAGGAAACTAAGTTTGTTAAACAAGCCCTTCCTCTCACGAACCCGTGTTGGCAGTGACCAATGACTGCATTGTCCTTCAGGTGTTTTTCAGTAACTCCCAGCATAATTTTCTCCATAATTTTCCCAGGCACTGAAGTGAGACTGACACGCCTGTAATTACCAGGGTCTTCTTTCTTGCCCTTCTTGAAGATTGGAACGTTTGCCAGCTTCCAGTCAACTGGCACCTCTCCAGATTCCCAAGACCGTTGAAAAATAATTGAAAGAGGTCTTGCAATGACATCAGCCAGCTCTCTGAGCACCCTAGGATGAATCCCATCGGGCCCCATGGACTTATATGCATCCGGGTGGAGCATCAAGTCCCGCACAAGTTCAGGGTCAGCTGGGAGTTTATCGCTACTGCAGTCACGGAACTCCAACTCAGAGCAACTGGGGTCCCAGAGCCCGTCATCACTGTTGAAGACAGAGGCGAAGAAGGCATTAAACGTCTCTGCTTTGTCTATGTCCCTGTTTGTAAGGTGACCATTCTCATCGAGTAACAAGCCAATATTCTCTCTGGTCCTCCTTTTGTTATTAACGTACTTTAAAAAGCACTTTTTCTTGTCCCCCACAGTACTGGCCAGCTTCAACTCTAACTGAGCTTTGGCCGCATGAATTTTCTCCCTACAAAGGCAAGCAGCATCCCTGTAGTCCTCCCACGTTGGCTGACCCTGCTTCCAGCGGCCATACACTTTCTTTTTCCACCTAAGCTCTAGAAGAAGATCCCTGTTCAGCCAAGCCAGCCTTCTGCCCCGCCTGCTTGACTTGCAGCATTTTGGAATAGCCTGTTGTTTCCATCATAAAGTCAGGAGAGATGGACAAAACTTTTTTAACATATTCCTTGTATGGAAACTGCTAATTAATCGGAAATGCAGCCTATTTCCTTTTCATAGGCTTCAGTGAGCTTGGTGTCAAATCCTAAATGCACATAATTGAGGAAGAAGCATGTCTTATTTCATACATTCTATAATCAAGTCAAGACATCCAATTTTTGAAGACACTCTGGGAGAAGGTTGTGTTTGTTATTATTCACTTTTCTGATACCTCTTTTCTTTCCACTGTCTGATTCACCTCTTTTATCATATTTCCCCTCTTTTGCTCTTCCTTAATCATACCCACCTACTTAAAACTAATCACGTACTAAAAAGCACATAATTAGATTTTCATGATGCTCTTTCCTGACATAATTTTTGATTATGTAATTAAGGGTTCTCATTGGGCTCTTAAACTGAAAGAAGATTTTTGGTTTAATTAATCAAAAGGTCTTGCTCAACTCAGGGTATTTTTAAGCAGTTTTGGTTTTAAGTAATGTGCAGAGAGCATTTCTATTATTCCTGACATATAATGTTATATGATATGCTCTTTACCTTCTAACGTCAACAGTAGAGAAACATTGTCTTGACAGCAGGCTTAGTACTTTTATCTAAAGCACCAGAACAAGGGATGGGGAAAAGAAGATGCATCAAAATTCAATATGCTTCAAGTAGGATGTGGTTTTGGTGGGAGTATTTTTGCATATTGGAATTTTGTCAGATTTTGATGAAATAATCAATTAAACTGGGGTTGTTCCAAGTGATTTTTTTCCCATATGAGACCATTTTCAAGTTTGCAATTCCTTACATTTTTTGCTGACAAATTAACAATCTTATGAAATTTATTGGTTTGAGGGAGCACTAAGAGAGGCTGCTGAAAGTTTTGCAGATTGTATTGCAAATAAGTATTTGCCCTGAGCTAACATAAGCAAGCAAAAGTCACTTTTTGCATTTTTTTTCTCTACAAGTACATGAAGGAAAAATAACACAAATGATGGTGCTTGGCTTTGTTTATAAATTGCTTCTTCCTAACTGCACGTGTATTGTTTTCAGCCATCTTACAGAAAAAGCCACTTACCTTTGTGTCAGCACAACAAATGTGTATAAAAAAAGTAATGAAGAGGTGGAGACTAGAATTATGCAGCCACTTCTAAACTTGTGTGTTTTTCATAACTAGAACTGGAAAAAGAGTCTCCCTCATGGAACAGAGATTTGAAGATCAGAGAACAAATGTTTTATGAAATACATGCTATCCAGCAGGCATCCATACATCTGCTGTTCTTTTCTCCAGTTTTATTCTCTCCTTTTTCCCACGTGCTTCAGTGGTTTTGAAGATGTAGATCTTGATTTTGGGGGCTAGTGATTGGCAATAGCTCAGCAATCTGTCATCTGCTGGCTTTCAACTGCAACATGTGTTTAAGAGGTTTGATAGATCATTCACATGCTTAAGTTCAGATCATGCTTAAGTGATTGACTCAGTTTGGGCCTACTCCCTGTGCTGGTGTAAGGAAAGGAGCAAGGCATCATATAACGTGATGCTGCATCAGCTGCTTCTTTGACACTCAGTGCTCCAAATGTATTTGAACATGAAATGTAATTTCTGGTTTTTATTGTCTGCACCTGCAATTTTGGTCAGATAGAAAAGATCCCTTTTTTTTTTTTTTTTTTTAATGTTGGGCGACATGAGTAACCTAATATGCATTTGTGAGATGATATGTGAACTCTTCTCCACTAAATACTAAGAGTAAGGGAGGACTGCATTTCATAAACTAAAGATCTTTTGCTAAGGATGGGCTGAACCAGTTAGATATCACATTACCACAGAATAGATAGCTCTGTCATAATACATAACTTTGCCATTTACAATCTCCCTGGCCATCTTGTATTCAGGGTAAAAACTCTCTCCATGGTTATTGTAGTGCACATATTTTACATCCATAGGGCTGAACTAATGTAACTGGGAAAAATTTAGTCCTGTATGTAGCTTAGTCTGTGATTTTACAGTTTAACTTGAGTCAATCTAAGTGTGAGCTATGCTTTTTTCCCCTTTCTACATTGCTGCATGTTTTCACCACCTCCTTTGTGACACTGTGGTGAATGGGATCAGGAACTGATCAGCCAATCCAGCTGAAAATTAAACGGAAGGCAAACAAACAAAAGGTCCTTTTTCAGTCAGATTTGCTCCCTGATTGGCTCAGTGTGACACCCTGAGAGCTACTGCTGACATGAGAGGAGGCGTAAGATCTTGGGGTAAGGGCAGGGCTGGGAGATGGGATTGCCTCCTTTGGCAGTAACTCACATGCAGATCAATTTAAAGCCATTTGTTAAACTATAGCCTTACAGTGCTGCATGCATCAATGCTGGATGCAGTCCATGGAATTATAGCCACTTGTATAAGTTCAGTGCATGGGCTGTGAGCTCACAGTGTAGGAGTAGAAAGACATTCTGGGAAACCATCACCCAGCTCTAACAGAATACTAATTGACTACAGCACTCCCACTAGAGAATGGAAATCAGACTTTTTTTGCCTTATTGATATTTTCAAAGGGGGATGGTTTTTTCCTCTTGCTGATTTTGTGCAGCAACATTAAAAGTAGGTGTAGCAATAAAAATGCCATTAAACTGACAGTATCACTTGTGAAATCACAGAACACTTTCATTTAAATTACAATGTAAATGCTGTACAAGTCATAACAGGAAGCCAGTGATAGCAGATTAAAGTTAGGAGGAGGCCTATATGCTTTGCCACAGAAGATGGAACTTGGTGTAAACACTAATGGCTAACACAAATTGCATTAACGATGGCAAACGTTTCAGCTATGGCCCCTTTGCTTTCAGAAGCTTGGTACTTTTGAGAAATACTTATTTTGGCCAGAACTGTCTAGTCTAAGTCCAGAGGTAAAAAATTTGAAGTTTTGTTCAGAATGCTTGACCGGAGTAGCAGTGAAAAAATACTCTATCCTTTTCAAAACTAAAGAAAAATATCACTATATAGACTCAATGGTGTGCTGGAATTACTTTTCAGGGAAAAAAAATGTTAATTTGAACTGAATGTAGCTAATATGCTACAGAATGCTTTGCTTAAACAAAATGTACTTACAAAGTCTAAGGTGTTTGTCTTCAGCATGCATGACGTTTGGATTTTATAGCTCATAGGTGTTAAGTGACTATAAAGTATAAAATGCTGAGCAGGATTTTCTTTCTTTTTCTGAGAATGTTGACTTGAACTAGACTGTGCAGCTAATTTTACACCTTTACACCCATCACTGATCTCTGTGATGATTTATTACATAAATAGTCCCAAGCCCTGAAATGGATCTCCACAATTCAGACTTTCCTGGAAGTCCTTGCAGACTTCAGACAGCAGACCTGAGCTCTGCTAGTCCCTGGGAAGAAGGCAAAATGCCTTTTATGTTTGCTTTCTCCCAAGCATAAGGAGAGGAAACACTTCTTTAGAAGGGTGCAGACAAAGCCTTCTCTTTGAATGGCTGATGCTTTGGGTCTGGCTTGTGCTAGAGCTGCATTTTGATTGTGCAAGCACCAAAATCCCTGCAGAGCCCCATCTTTCCTGTGCTTCTCTAGAGGGTTAGAAGTCAGTGTTTTGTATGTGGAGTTTAGGCTATGGTTAGATTTCTGTTTGGTATGCACCAGGTCACAGCAACAAACAAAGCTCGTGCAAGGTAATCATACAAATAGGACAACTGAAGTCATTGGCAATACCCTTGTGCATAAGGGTGGAGAGGGTGGATTCAGTAAATTTGAGTCTCCACATTTCATTTGAATGACCTCTGATATGGAAATTATTTTTCCACTCTACTGGCTGAACAAATTACAGAACCATTACAGTTTCAAATTGAGCATGCCTTCCTAATAACACCAGACCACAACAGGTAACAGCTGCTTTCTTCTATGTCGGTACAACATATTGCAACTAAATTCTTGTATAGGAAGTTTCCTTAAAATAGTAGCTGGGATTTAAGTAATTAAGTACAGAGATATAGGGGGAAATTAGAGTACTAAAACACCAGTTTTAAAAAGAAGGCCAAAAGAGCAGCATAATGATGAGACAGAGACATTCAAGAAGCTTGTGGAAAAGTTTCCAGTGACAACAGCATAGAAAAATCATTTTGCACTTTAAAAACTTGAACCAGTCCAGAGGGAGAGAGAAAGAATCAGTCCCAAACCCCAATTTCTACACACACACACAATTCCATTTTCTCAATATGTTTCTTGTGTTCCAGAAATATCTAGTCTCATAAAGTATTTGGAAAACACTGAAAGGATAAAGAAAATTAAGCTTAAATAAAATAAGAGTGACTGGAGAGCTCACTTAGACCTGTTGGGTTACATATGTTAATTCTGGCCCAGTAGGCAGAAAATACAAGAGGCGAAACCAGAACAAAGGTCCTTTTGTCTAAATGAAGATTCCTCTAAAGAATACCTAACAGCAAATTGAGAATAAATGAATACAGTAATGAGCAGAGAGAGGAAGTCTTTCCTGCTGAGAGGAAAGGAAACAAGTCTTTTTAAATCTGAATCAAGGAGCCAAGGAACTGTCTTGAACTGGCTTTGTGAAAAACATGAAGAGTTCTGCACATGCATGAATAAAATCCGTACTTTATGGTAAAAGCCAGGGACATTTCTTGATGACTCTCTGAGTTTCTTACAAGAAATGATGACATATAAAGATCAGATGAAAGGTCAGAGAGAAGGTCATTTATCAATTTAATTCCTGGTGCTACTAATAGCTCTTCTTGTGACTGAAGTCATCCCACTAGTAAGCAAAATCAGGGCTGATGCACCAGCCTGTGTGTCAGAGGTGGAGAGCAATTGCTAAAACCCTATAAATCTGCAAACATTGTTCAACTCCTTTCGGTTTAAGAAAATCTGACAGGATTTTGTTGTATTGTAAACCAGGATCTTCAGTAGCTTAGTATTCTGTCTCCATTTTTACTGAATACAAGGTTTCTGTCAACAAAATGTGATTAGTTACACTGTTACCTATGTGAAAAGCAAAATACAAGGCAAAACAGGCTTTTCTGTGCACAAGATAGAAGTCAGTCCTGTGGTGTTCAGATACATGCAACTCTAACTAGCACTTGCTTGTGTGGCAAATAAAGTCTCATTATCACCTCTCAGACAGGAAAAATCAGAAGCAAGGGATTATCCAGCCCTGGGTCTTCCACCTCTCAGGCACTTCAGGGTGTGGGAGCTACTCAATTTCATTCGCAGCTTTCCACTCAATTAGACTTCTCACTCTGCAGTCAAAAGCAGTGATTGGCAAAAATATTTTTCCCATCTGCTCTCTCACTCTGGCTGCTATTTTTGAAAAATAAATACACTTTTTTTTAAAGACAAGTTGTTTCTAGTGTTTATGTATATTTAGGTAATTGTAGGCTTTGCTGGCCTAGATATGGCTCTAAAGACTACAAAAGGAAAATAGTCTCAAATTTTCAAGCCTGAGTATGTTAAGCTTCTTAAAATGACTGGGTTTAGGGCTGCTAACCACCAGAAGCACACACTGATATCAGTCAATGGGTGTTCAGTAAAATAGGCCATGAAGGTAATCATATTTGGATATGTGTACACTTAGATTTAAAATCCGATCTTCAGATTCTGTTGCATCTCTGGTTGTCTAAACACTGTTATGTTCCTAACAGATGCTATTATTGTTACGTATTATTTGTTTTTATGACAATGATCAGAGACTGCAGTTCAGGATTGAAGTGTCTTTATCTACTTCTGTATAGCACATCTGAAGTTGTGGTTTACAATACTAAGTCATTTGAGTCTTGTATCCTACCCAATAGGTACCAGACCACTCCTGATCTCATTAAGGAGCTCCTTCTGCCAGGATTACCCAAAAAAATCTGTCTAATTTGTTTTTGATTGAAATAGAGGATTTTAACAAAATTATTCTGTGGGAGAAGTGTCTGCTTTCTTTGGATATGTTGCTGATCCTTTGATATACAAGAAATATGAAACCTGCAAGTTTTGGATTTAGCCAAAGTGTTAGTTTTTCAGATTTTTTAATAAGAAAACCCAAGTTCTTTTGTGAGAGAAGAATTTAATTTTTATTGACTTAGAATTGTATATTCCATATATGGCTATTATACTTTGTAAATTACTTCAAGGTAAAATATTAAGGTAAAAGTTAAAAAGTCAGCACTGTGCAGAAATACTGATGCAAGTTTCAGAGGCCTTACTGTGGAGGTAGAAGAGTATCATTGCATTAGTGGGGTGCTGTATGTGGACTATTTACAGAAACAGCTGGTCTAATTTGTCTGGCACAGCACTGTGTAAATACAGCTATATTGCCTCTTCTGTCAAATGATTTTTTTTTTCTTCATATCATGACATTGCCTGGTGCTGTTTAGATATGTTGTCAGTGTCCTTTTCTCAAATTACAGAGCTTCCCTGGGTAGGAATGCAAGTTCAGTGTGAGGTTGCTGGCAGTAAGTTGGTCAGAAAGATATAGAAGGTCTGAAATTTGAAGAAAACAGTGGGAATGAAAGGTAGACAATTGTATATAAACCTCATGATGAAATGTCTTGCTAATACCATCCGAATACTCATATAAATACCCACTTACTACCTTGTTTTAGTAATCCTTCAGTTACGTCAATTATACTGTTAGCAATGGGAGAACTCTTTACCATCTGGATTTATTGATTTTAGGGCATGCAGTGTTGAACTGGAAAAAATTTAGAGAACTGAGACAGTGAATCAAACGTGGAGTCCCCTGGGAAATCCACTAGTAAGTACATTACTGGACAGCAGAGAAAACAGCTAGAAGCCAAGCAGAATAAATAGACTCAGTCCCTATGGAAATGATTAAAAATGGGCAGCAGAAGGGAAAAGAAGATCTACAAGGAATTTCTGCTAATGCTGGACTGGGAACTGAGCTACTGTACAGACCAGTACTGTTTTCCCAAGAATTTTCCTGTCCATTCTGCATCTTTTTTTAGGGTGAGGTTTCCTTCCTAATGCAAAATACGTAGCAATATGCCAGTGGGGGAAGTGCTGTGAGGTTAGCCCCGTCAATCAGTGAGGAGAACCTGGCCTCTGGGCAGAAATCCAGAGAAGCTTCTTGCCAAGGAAGTAGCTTATACAAACTGTGAACTGTGTCCACCTGTTAGGCATTGTATGCTCTTGATTTATGTCTTACACTACAGACATATTTGCTACAACTAGCTCTTTACATCAGTTTAATAGTAATTCTTGTAACTGGCACTGAATTTATGTGCAAACACATACATGCAGATACATGTATTCTCTCCCTGTTTATCTGCCTTCTGTTCTATTTTAAAGGCTTTCTTTTCTTCTATGCCTCCAACCATGAATACACATCATGCAATTAAACTCTGTATGCAGCACGGTACTGTATTCAGTAGTAATGTTGAGCTAGTCTATGTGCTTTTTAATTAGCCAAATAACTCACATTCTCCCTTCAGAAAATCAGCTAATGTGATCTTAAAATACTTTGAGGGAAAGAATTCAAATATTTTGAAAATAGTTCTGAGAATGATATCAGACCCATTATTCTTTCACTGCACTTAATTGCAAAATCTCATTTCAGTGTGATGAGAGCACTGTTTGCTGAGTGTGCCTAATTTGACTTTAGAACTGTGTGTCTTGGGAGATTAAGACATTCTGTGAGCTGGAAGACATTAAGACATTATGCCATGTGCTGGAGAGCCCAGGTGCATTTGGTGCTTAGGTGAAAGAAGCCCTCAGTGAGGCACTGTTCAAATGTAATGTAGACTAAAACTTTTTTTTATGATATATCAAGCAGGTAAAGACTTATCAGGAAGGCAAAGGGGCTCCACTAATACCATGTCAAACCACCAACCAGAAGCACCCCTAAATATGTAAAGGGCAGAGCTCTTCGTCTCTTCCACCATTATCAGGTTGATGGCCATTCTTTCTTTGACAGCTGAACTTCATGGCCCCATTTTGACTTTTTTGCTTTTACTTTACAAGACTCTAAAATAGACATGCTACATTCATGTGCAAATATATGTGTATCTGCCATATTCACAGTGCTGTTCCTAGCAGTTTGATTACCTGGTCAGTAGCTACTAAGTTTGAAGGCTGCATTTTATTTCTTCCCATTTTGGGGATCATAAATGATTATTTGCAAACAAGATTGATGTGTTTCTTCCCTGTCCTGCCTGTTCTGAAGTTCCATAGAGGTTAACCGTGGGAATCATACGTTGTCCTATCTGTCCTGGTCATTTAAAGAATAAATGTGTTTCCTGTTTTCTCATCAAAGTACGGGAAAAAGTATGTGATCACTTTTTTATGAGATGTCTGGATGAAATCATTCTAATTCAGTCTCCCTAGTCAGAGCTATTTTGAGTGACATTCTGGTTAGAAACAAGCAATTTCTAGGCTAGGCTTCACATATCCTGTCATTGAGGATATGCCACTACTGCTTTAGGAAAGTAGCCATGATTTGTGAGAGCATTTCTTTCATCTTCATAGCTTTTGAGATTGGAGAGAAAATCTTAAAAACATGAATCCTTACAATCAGAAGGCTAATAGAGAACATACCAGTTTTAAATTCTGTAAAAATCTCGTGCCTTTTAAGGCAATCTGATAGTTTGGGAAACTGTACTCCTCCTCTATAAATGCTTGGATTTAGCACTGTAGAAAAAGCTAACCAGTGAACAAGGCTGCCAGGTTCTCACCATAGAAAAGTACCTTCTTCAGCTACCTCAGTAATCTTACCAGGACGTGTTGACTCAATCTCACATTGGCACAGAAAGCAAAAGCCTAGGACATATTTAATATTTGTCTTTGTATATTGTGCTAAACTTTCATATGTGTTACAATATGAGAACAGGAAAGAGATTCTGATCCTATTTTCTGCTTTCAGTATCTTCAAATAAACTAACTTGCCATCTGCTGACAGAAGCTGTAGGTTGTTCTACACACAAATTCCAGGTATGTGTTAGAGGAGAGGTCACATAAGAGACCTGTATTTGTTCTCTGTTTCCTTTCTTAATCTGGAGTAAAATAGTTTGTAGACTGATGTATCAATGTAAGGTTGTGGCATATGGAAAACACACCCAAGCCACTAAGGGCTGAAACAGATAATCTTAGAGGCTGGGCATTGACATATAAGGATAAGCCATAATCAAAGTCATCCAAGCCATGTTATCAACAAAATTTGAGGTTTCAGACAAAATATGAGCCAGATCTAAACCAGCCCTGGCCAACAAATTCTTTGGCATAAGTCATTCTCCCATTCTGCCTCATTCTGAGCTCTCTCCATGGTTGAATAGCACTACAGCGTGTGCTGTATTCCAGCAGAGCCTAGAAACGGTTGTATTGGGCTGAGGCAAACTCACATTACATGGCAGTAGGTCCTTATTAACTCAGGACCAGCTGTACTGTTCATTGCAGTTCTGTTTGGCTAGCTGGATTGCTAGCAATATGTTAGGTCTTGCAATTGGTGTAGGAGACAAAGCAGATTTATGGGAATGCTAGCGAGATCCCCAGACTTCTGCTTTCTCAGATTCTGAATGCATGCAACAAAATTACAGGAGATTTCACTGCTTATGTAACCAGTGTGCACAGTATTTTCTTGTAACTGTGGATCTCTTTCTGCTCAGACCTCACAGCTCTCTGAGTGATTAATGCTGTCACTTGGCTTGTGGCCTCTTCCCAGGGCAGTGGCAATGCACCCATGCTTTCTGAGCAGGTGAAAATCAAGTTACTCGACGTCTTTCCCATCTGATTGACCATACTGAAAGGCATAGTGCAATGAAATTGTTTGTCTCCAAATGTGTTAGTTGTGTTTTGGCTTCGTTTGAATTAACTGGTGCAGAAAGGAAGTAATGCTTCTATATTTTTAATCTTTTACTCCTTCTGCTTTTTTATTATTTATAGTAAAATATTACTTAACCATATGCCTGTACTAAATGGGTTTCTAAATTCCCAGTGCTGCATTTTAATATGACAAGCATATGAAGCCATTGCAAGCATTTGAAATTTTCTGTAAAGATAATACATAAAATATCATAGATACATAGTGGTCTGAAACAGGTGGGGACATGACACCACCAAAAGTTAAGTGTCTTTCTGTTATTATGAGAACAAGTATCTCTTTATCCGGGAACTGTTAAAACTTTTAGAAACAGAGAGACATATCATACTGTATACTAAGAACAAGGCAGTGTTTTATCATGCAGGAGCTGATGCAATTTACTGTAAGAAAACAGACATATTACACTGATAAGGGATCACAGTTTTTGTTACACACATCTGTAATGAGAGGCAGAATCTGGTTTTTGTTGTATATTTCATAGTGCCTGGCATGGAGCACAGTGTAATTTGGGTACATAGTTGCAATATTTTTATTTTTTCCAAGCCTTTCTTCTCTCCCCCAAGCCAGATATCTGATAGGCATGCTATTTGATAAGCAAATGTGTCACAAGCAGCCAGTGATGGTAAATTTTGATGATTTACATGTGCTGCCTCCATCACTGTGTATGCAAATCAGATATACACTCTTCTGAAAAACTTGTCTTTTTCCATATGTGCTGACACGAGCGTCAATGAAAACAGCTCAGTTGGTTTAAAACTACCAGGTGGATACAAGTCACTGATCAATACCGGAGTTAAAAGGAATGTTGATTAGATGAACCCACTGTAGACAAGGTCCAGTATATTGCAGGTTTAAAGGAACGTAGCTGTCTCCTCGCCTCATTTATTGCAGTGTGGTTTCCATGTCATGTAATACGGACAAGGTTGTGTTTCTGCTTGTGTTCCCCACTGTGATCAGTATCATAGACACAGCCACTGTTGGCAGTGCTGACCTAATTTCCCTGTGTGCAGTATAGGAGGACATGTTCACTGAGTATCTCACTTTTCTCTTCCCAGGAGACTCAATACAGTTCAGGATCTTTAGATGATTTAGCTCATTCTCTTTCTTGCCACTTTTCCTTACTGGTTTTTTTCTTCAGCATCCACAATCACAGGCATTCTGGAAATGCCTTGCTTAGTAAAAAATGCAGACAACCCTCCCACCTGTCAAAGGGCATAAAAGCACATTTAGAAGGGGCCTTCATGCTTCTCAGTTTTGACAGGTTTTGTGCTCATGATCTCCTGCCAGCTTTCCATGTCCACTTCAGTGAAACCTGGGAATTCAGGTGACCACACAGAGCTCATTGTTTCATAGCTAGTGGGTGGGAAACTAGCATCTCTGAGACAAATTGTTTTTCTATAGACAGGCAGTAGGACGGGCAACTGAGTAAGCTCCACAACAAAGGAGGGAAACTTACTGTTCCACATGCTCACCTCCACGTTTGTGCTTGACTACATGGGGACTTGAGCCATCTAGTTTTTAACAGCATAAATTAGTAGGAGGGTCACCTGGGACATATGCCTGCCTTTAGCCCAGGAAGTAGCAGAAAAATGTTAACAATGAAATCAACATTGAAAGGACCCACAGTTTACAGAAGCCGTTCGTTCAGGCTCTGATTTTGCATGTGTAATAATGAACACCTCCTGTCTTGTTGCATTCTCATTTACATAGTATTGCAAGCAAAATCAAGCTACAGCTGAAAAATTCCAAGACAGAGCAGTTTAAAATATCTGAACCCATTGTAGGAAGTAGTCTTCTAGCTCAAACAGACCGTAAATGTTTCAAATTAACTGCCAGATTATTCTTAAGCAGTAGTCATATAAATAGTTACAGAATGTCATTAGAAACATTTAAACCACAACCTGGCACATCAGCATGACCAATATATTAGTCATATGTGCTTTAGCTATGAAAAGTGGCTTTACTGATGACATCAATGGAATATTGCTTTGTTACCTCTTGAGTTTAGCTAGTACTTTACAGCTTGAATGACAATTCAATTGTGAAGAAGTGATAGAAAGTAGATGCTCTGTTTATAGATCTTTAAAAAAAATTTAAAAATAACTACTGTGTAGATTAATGCCATAAAAAGCTCTTTGAAAAGGAGAAGCCAGAGGGAAGAGAAAGATAATCTGAATGAAGTGAACTCTTTAAGTGTGTGAGAGGACCAGATCTGCTGCTGAATTCAATGTTAACTCATGGAACTAAAAAGGGCTGAATGGTAGCTGTGAATTTGGACATATATGGATGGGGGGGGGGGGGGGCGAGCACTAGGATCACATCCAATGGAGACAAATACAAACAAAATCTTCAGGTCCCTGTTTAGGTTAATGGGCTTACTCTGGCATGTCTGCTCACCTGGGTGGAAAAAGTATTGATCACAGAGGCAGATGTGACACTTCTCCTGGATGAGCTTCTGGTCATCTTCTGATCCACGACAGACAGCAGCACATGGCCATCTGTCATGATCTGTATGACAATAGTTTCTTTCCACCTCTAGTACCTAAGATTTCATCATGTTAATATGTGTAACTAAAAGACATTATTTACACTGTAGTGATCCTTTCTTTTTTTGTTTTTTTTTGTTCCTTTTCTTTCTTTTTTGTTTTTTTCCTTGTGATACTACTGAGGAGTACCGTTTGCGAATTCAAGCAGTGCATTCCCTTTCCGGAGCTAGACCTTTAGCGCCCTCAAGTGAAGAAAACTGGTTTAAACAAGTGCTAATATTGGAAAAAAAACATAAACCAACCTAACACAATTCCGAAGGAAGACAATGGTATAATCGGAAACAGTGCATCTTACTCAGCATGTGTGTCTAGCTCTCTTGGCTTTGTCAAATTAGTAAGCCAAATGCAGGTGTGCTCCCAGCTAACAATACTTCAAATGCAGCAATACTTCAAATGCTATGACATCTAACTATTAGGATAAATTCAAACAGCATTGATGACCACCTAAATAACAGGCTTGATTTTCAAAGAGCCAGTTAGTTGTAACCTTACACTGACATCAGTAGGACCTATGAGCAAAGGTTAGAAAGAGGGAATGCTTTCCTCATGGGTGGTGCCCTTTTTTTCTTTCCATGGAATGCTCCCCAGTAGATGTGATTTTAGGCAGTCTTTTGAATTCTTCTATTTGTTTTCTGCAGGTTTGGGGGCTTAGTTTTCACTCCATGTATTGATTCCATAATGTGGGGTTTTTTTCTCTATGGTGCCTGAAGAATTGAGATTTATAAGTGAAGCATGGTTTTCATGGTGATACACTTGTGAGGCGAAAATATATATATTTTGTCTATAGATCATTTTCTATCTATCACTTCTGTCATTGCCTCCATCTGACAATTGATGTTTGAAATTCAAGCTGATCATGTTAGTTGGTTATGTAAATCACATGGAAATGTTTCTGTTGCCTAGCTGGATGAATAGATTGCACTCAGCAGAAGTCATCTGAAAACCCATAAGGGCAGTTCAGGCACGAGTAGCAAATAAGAAGGATGTAAAGCGTTTTAGAAAATGTGAAAGCTTTTCCTTTCTGCACTGTGCAATCCCTGCAGACCCTAGAGAATCAGACCATGCTGTGGATTGTTGGCTTGTCGCAATGTTGATGGAATTTATTCTCATTTCATGCCCTTTAGTTCATTGCATCTTTGTAGCGTTACTTGCAAAGGTGCAGGCAGATCCCTCCCTGTACCACTGAATTGTCCCTTTTGAAGCATTCTAGTCAAGAAGCTGTAGGCAAACTTTCTATTAGCTGTGTCAAGCAATGCTTTCTCCAGTGAAAATGCATACTATTCCCAGTGTGAATATTGAAAAGGAGTTTTGACTGTTTTGTGCAAATAAAACTAAATGATTTAATCTGTGTGGCCTCTGAATAGCAGCCACAAGACTGGCTCTGGCCTTCCTTTTACATGGCTGCCTCACAACACCTTATCGTAGCTTGTTTAAGGACATATTAAACCACTCAGTCTGCCTGGGGAACTATGTAATTTGCAACATACCCTCCAGCTGACTTTTGGATCAGTCCTGCTGACTGGCTGCAGCATGAACTGTTTTGAAAGAAGGTATGAAGTAGCCCATAAAATACAAACTAGAGACACCCAGGGATTCCAGTTGGGCAAAGTAAAACTATCTAAATATGTGAGCAAGAACTAGTTACTTTAGCAAGAAGTGATGCTTCAAACAGGCAGGGATGAGAAGAAAGATCTGAGCCTTTTGAAAGGCCAATGTTGCATGCAGACATAATTTTTTTTTATTCAGTAGCAGTCTGGCCATGTGAACTCATAGTCTTAAATTTTGGACCCAGAACTGACCCATCTTTCTGCAGCTGTTGTCCTTATATTAAATGAGCATGGAAAATGTTTTGTGGGAATTGTCTCCAGTTATGCGTGCCCAAAATATTACCCGGTGAGAGAAGAGATCGCCTCAGGGAACACCTCAGAATAATACCCAGCCTAACCTTTTTTGCGTGTGAGTAATGGAAAAAAGTCATAATCTCTCATAAAAGCCGCATCCATGGGGTGCACTTTCTTTTGAATTACAGATTTTTAGAAGACCTATTCACCACCTCTTCCACATTTTCTTTCTTGAATCCCCAAGCAGTCTTTGATCTAGTGAACTTACTAGTTTGGTACAAATGATTCAAGTATCCTTGGTCTCTATATCCAATTGCATGCTAACTCTTTAGACGACTTATCAAGGAACGTGCTTGTGTTTAAAAAATACTCAGAATTCTGTGACACAGAGAGCTCTGTTTCAAGAAAACAGAAATGAAAGTGGTTCTAGGTTTTGGGTGGGAGTTCCTACTATGCGATTCCTGTCACATGTGTGCACAGTGGCAGGGCTGTAATAGCCCAAACTAGTGAGAGACAGGTCAATAATAAAATAGGAAACCGTATAAATAACAGACCTGCTATTCTTTGTCATGGACCCCAACCTAGGCTGAATATCATTGTGAGGGTGAGTGCCTTGTTATGGCCTAAGTACTAGTATTTCTGAGTTACTTTATTGTGGCTGAGGAAAGCCCTCTGCTGAAAAGCTATCTTGTCCCCTAGGTTTTGTAAACTGGTATTGCTGAAAGGGTTTAATCTATCTTTGAGTACTGCTGCAGATCACATTTCAGTTCCTCAAATTTCCTGTTCTATTAAATTCATGAGAATAAGCTATAGATTTTTACCAGGTGTGCTGTTTTGGTGAGTAAACAGCTCAGAAAGTTTTCTTAGGCCATTAAAAGTAATACAAAAGCAAACTGGTGAGAAAACGGAACAAACTGAAGAGAAGTCAAGCAGAAAGAACAGGTCCCATAAACAAACTGTATGCAACATACAGGATCCATTGTGCTCTCCTGAGGCAAGTCCAAAGAATTTGCTTTGACAAAAGAACATCTAATATTTTTTATGCCTATTTCCAGAAAAGAAATTTGCAAATCCATTTCAGATGCCTAAATTTCCTATATAGTGACATTTCCAGCACATGGCACCCAGTGAGGAGTGGCATATATTATTTTTTTCAGATTAGACTGCATGTGTGAAACTGTTTCCTGCAAGATGTTCTATTTGGCATGGATGACTGACTGTCTCTTTTGGTTTAAAATAATGATGATGTTGGTGCCATGCATAATATGCTAAAAGGATGTGAGTCACCAAACTACTTATGTTTTGCTGACTTGTAACAGTTAACAACCTAAGCTTAGGACTAAACTTAGCTGTCCATTGTAAGGTCTGACTCTATGGCAAACTTTAAGTCCTTCTTCATCTTCCAGCTCCTGCACTAAATGCAGTTTACTGGACATTTAAGAGATCACCTTACTGATATTTAAACTAAACTCCATCCTCCTTATTGATAACTCTAAGCAAGCAGTCCTTCTCCTCCACAAAATTAATACTACTTCTCCAAACATCTCTTATTTTATCCCAGTAAATGAAGGCCTGATCTTAGGTCATCTTTCCTAGCAAATTTATTATCTAACCCTAATCTTAACCTTACTGTTTGCTCTCGGCTAGTGACCGACAGCAGTCCAAAAAACAATTGTTCATCAACACCTGATGATCTCAAGAGTAAACTTGGCCTGTCTGCTTTTTTAATACCTTTCTGAACAATTCCTTCTATACACTAGAGAATCAGAACCCTACCCCAAACATTAACCCCAGTCCTAACTTTGACTGTTATGTTAAACCTAAGGATGAAACTCATCTTGAACCCCCTCTAAAACTGAACACGGTCTGCATCATCCCAATAGATACTGCTGTAAACTTCATGTAGCCACCCCTTTCAGACTCAGGCCTAACCTTAATTCACTTCCCTTGATAAGTCCGAACTTATAACACTTATTCTACCTTGCCTGTAATTCTAATGCTAAGAAAAGACCTTTATCGCCTCCAAAGATGAATGTAATTGGCAAGCCTTGGTGGTATGAGTGCTATTATGAAGCCAGAGACCTATTATAAACTCTAGCCTAATCTCCCTTAAGGAGTCAGAACCCAAAGCTAAACCTGCATCCTAATCCTAAACCTATTCTTGATTCTCTTGTTAATTTGAAGAAAGCAACCACTTTCAGCCTGACAAACATATGTCTGTAGTCACGGATGATACCAGCCCTCAATTAATGCAAATTTGTCCTTGTAAAATAGGCCCAGCAAAAACCCCAATGAGTTTCAGTCCTAACAAGAATCCTAACCAAAACTCAACCCTTGACAAAGTTCAAAACTAAATATACTTCAGTACCTATTGGCATTTCCTGCCTTAAATTTAACCAAATAGATTCTTGGAGACCAGATCTAACACTAGCTCTTCTCTCTTACAAGGTCCTAACCCTTTCCCTAACTCCGAACCTCAATTTATTATTAATACAAAGCACTATAAATCTAGAGTGCCTTCTCCTACAGATCTAACTTTCTCCACAACCCTAATCCTAATCACAGTAATGATTCTATTGCAAATCACAAGGGGGAGTGAAAGTAGTCTGAAACCTAAACAGACTCCATCTCCCTGTATGAGCAATTGTTACTCAATGAAAGTCCATAGGTAACTGTTCTTTAATCTCAGTAAGTCTCAAACTCGAGCCTACTTATAACTCAGACTTTAAATAGGAGACTCTGCCATTCACCAACTTCATGTTCTTCATATGCCACTAACAGTCAAAGAGCTGATTGTAACTGAAGCCTAGTATTGACACTTGTCTCTTTTAAGTCCAAACCATAACCCTAGTTGTAACCCTACACCTAGGAATTCAGATACTACCATATGATTTGAAAGACAAGTGTTTTGCTTGATATACAAATTAGAAAAAACAACTCTGTAAAACTGTTTGTTCAATCAATTTCCCAAAAACTAGCCTGTATCCATTTTGTTTCTTCCATGAAAACTAATCCTGTTCTGCAATAAAAGTCCTAAAAACAGAACTGATCATTTGACTGACAATACATGAAGAGCTTCTGCTGCTTAATTAGTTCTGCAATGCTGCTGACAATAATTACAGCTTTTTTGTGTCAATAACTAAGTCAGCATCCCTCAAAAAAGATTCAGGGCCTTATTTGCCTTTTAGTTATGTCACTTCTGCATCACTGTAATTTAACTGATAACAGTAGAATTACCCTTGCTTTACACAAATGTAAGTGAAAGAAGAATCAGATGTATAAACAGCAATAGCAAATGCGGGCAGTTCTTGGGGGATTGTTTTTGCAGCCAAGAACATATTTGAAAAATATGCATCTAAAAATAGTAGCATGTGGAGGTGTAATGTATCAGTACAATAAAATAAACACTGGATCCCTATATAGCATTAAGTAGAATCCTGTATAAACTACACAGCTGGCGTCAGAACTTGTCTTTCTAACCATCAGCAACTAAATTCTGGAGGAATACACTTGCTCTTTACTGCATATATTGGAGGTGAACGAACAAACAAATTTGTACAAGGGACACCAAACTATACATATGTATATGCTTACCTCAGTTGATGATCTGTCCCAATTCCTTTAAAATACAACAAAACTAAACTAAATTAAATAAAATATACAGACGAATGAATTCTAGAAAACAGAGAACTGGAGGGGAATCAACAATGTGAATCTTTTAGCAGATACATCAATTTTAAGAAAGCTCAAAATGGATTTCCTTGGGCTAAATTTGACTCTGACTCATTGTCATGGTTTAACCCGGCAGGCAACTAAAACAACCAGACAGCCATTTGCTCACTCCCCCTCAGTGGGATGGGGGAGAGAATCAAAAAGAAAAAAAAGGTAAAACTTGTCAGTTGAGATAAAGACAGTTTAATGGGACAGAAAAGGAATAATAGTAACAACAACAACAATAATAAAGAATATACAAAACAAGTGATGCACAGCACAATTGCTCACCAACCGATGCCAATACTCAGGTAGTTCTCAAGCTGAACTGCCTCCCAGCCCACCCCCCACCCCCCCCAGTTATATATGGAACATGACATCGTATGGTATGGAATATCCTTTTGGCCAGGTGGGTCAGCTGTCCTGGCTGTGTCCCCTCCCAGCTTCTTGGGCACACCCAACCTATTCCTTGGCAGGCCAGTATGAGAAGCTGAAAAGTCCCTGACTGCTTGGCAACAACTAAAAATATCAGTGTGTTATCAACAGTATTCTCATCCTAAATCCAAAACACAGCACTATGCCAGCTGCTAGGAAGAAAATTAATGCTATCACAGCCACAAACCAGGACACTCATATTGCTGTAAATCCAAAGTCCACTGAATTCTATGTAATTTACAATGGGTAGATCAGTGAAGATGTTATACAGCAGTCTTGTTAAATAGTTCAGGTCTATGCTTAACAAGAATTGCAGTAAGGTATGGCCTCTGATTAATATAGCTATGCTAGCAAAATTTCTTACTGTGGTTAACATTATAAAGACAAAACTATACTTTGCTGGTAGCTAGAAGGACTTGCCAGCAAAGCAGTTCTAGTGGTTCATCCTAGGAATGCTCTGCTGGTACCACACAGGTGTGAATTTATCAGGGAGAGGGATAATAGATACCTCATGTTATGAAGCTATATATCGATGTTTTTGGGGCAAATTTAGCAGATTCATTGCTTCAGACCTTCACCATTAGTATCACTGATAGAATGACCCCCATAGTATCTTGATATGTTTATACTGCCAAAGCACGTCTTGTATAGACTTGGCCCTGTGCTCAGCCAAGTACCATGTAAATTCCAACAGCTTGTGGGTAGGTTTGCTAAATTCCACTCACTTAAAAAATATCTTTACTAATTTGTCTTAGATTTGATATTCCAGCTAAATAATTCCAGCAGAGACCAAAAGTTTGTGGGCAAAACTAACAAAATATTTTAAAGAATTATAACAAATTATGTTATGTACTTATAATGCCTTAAATGATCTTTCCAACCTATTAATTTTCTTTCCCTTGTGATGTTGCTTATTAGTATTTACATCCATTTTGGTCCATTTCATTGTTTTGCAATGTAATGCTATGCTGTTTGAGTTTCAAGTACCGAAGGAGACTGCTCCATTCTTTCTTCATCATTAGATTTTTAAAATTAAAGTTTAAATTATTTTATTAATTCAGTAAATTAAAATAAATCTTGAAATGTTATAGGATCGTTTCCATGCCCATGGATATGATAAAACCTACAAAACAAACAAACCCACCCCCCCAAACATGTATTTCACCCAGATGTACCTCACTTCATCCCACCTATCATTAAGCATTTAACCAATATGCCTAAATGAGGAACCTACACTATTTTGATCCAGGATTTGGATTTAGGGACTTCAGTCACTACGCTCCTGCATTTAGGTAAGATAGATCTGAACTCTGCTAACAAAGGCTCCAAATATGAGCACTTTAAAGGAGATAGAATCCAAAATTAATGTCTTAGCCCTATTTTGCCACTGTCTGCACACAGAGAAAAGGCTTCCTTAGCAGAATGGGATTGGTTTTCTTGAGACAGAAGTAGCATCTGAGTAAAACTGTGTACAGATGGGAGGACCTAATCAGTTTACATCCCAGAGTACTAGCCCTGCAGGTAAATGAAAAGAGATACAGAAAAGTTTCTTTCAGGAGGTGTCCTGAGAATGATCTGGTTACTTGCACTGATACATTCAGAAAAGTCTCATCTGTGAATTCTTATAAAATCTAGTCTTAGGCTACACAGCATCCATCAATTGTTGATGGGTTAACTACTTTGCTGGAAAAATATGTTAGAAGTATTGCTATCACATATGCAGCAGCAGAGAACAGGCAGTTCCAACATGATTAGAACTTTACATTTTGATAATAACAGCTGATCACTTCAGCCAAGAGAAACAGATCAGTGTGGTATGTTAAGCCCCACCACAGAAACCTTGAACTCCAGGATATCAATTCAATGCTGCTGGCCTGGAAATAAACTGTCCTGACATTCACTGCTTCTCATATTAACCTTTCCCTCCTTACCTGAAGTCATGCCTGTCAGTGCCATTTACTGCCAATTGATAGACAAAAATTGGTATCATTGTACTTGGAGTGAGCTGAATGTGCTGCAGCACCTCAAGTTATTGTGATCAAAGTATATTTTGACCTTCTGGTAAAAGTCCTTGACTAGAAGCATTAAGCATAGATGCCCTGAGCTGTTGGCAATTCCTCGAGCCACTGGACCAGCCTGGAAAACTGAAAACTAAAAAAGCATTAAAAGCCCTTATTTCAGTTTCTGTAGACTATCATGGACATATTTTTGTCATTCTCAAGGCCCATCTGCATCTTAGCATGATTCACAGAAGACATCTCAATAGGGTTTTGGTTTTTCTAGTTTTCTCTGAGAAAGATTTTTTTTGTTTTCTTGCATTTTGTTTTCTCACAGATATTACACCCTGTGTCACCTTCCAAGACTCCTTTGGTTTGGAGATATCAGGATCTTTTTGAGTGGCCTGCACCAACAAGAAAGAAGAAGAATCATGATTCGTTTCCATCTCCTGCTGCATGTAACAAGACGGATGCCACAGGCAAGGTATTCCACCCTCTCTTTCTTCACAGATTTTGTACATTTACTGGTGTCCTTTGTGCCTGCTCACCAACATGGAGCCAAGTATTGCTCTGCCCTGCCCCTCAACCTGTCCAAAAACTGCAGTGCATCATTACATTTTGAGAATGTACAAAGGTCTCTCACCAGCATTTAGAGAAGGAAAATAAAGATTCTGTCTGTCCTCCAGACCTCCTGGGCAGTGTGAGATCATAGGTGCTGGCAAGGAGAAAGTTTAGCATAGATGTCAAGCTATCTGCTTACTGCATATGGATTACACATGATCATACAAAAATCAAAGGCAAGCATTAAGCCTAATCGAGGGAAAAAGTACATTTCTGCAAAAAAAGGGTTAGCAATTAGAACCATCTGCCACTGTGCCTGGGACCCAGTGTTGATGAGGGAAGGGAGGAGGCTGTTCCTTGGACAGCTTCTTCAGAAGCTAGTACTAGCAGATCAAGGAGCAGTCTATACCCAGTTAGCTCTGATAATATATCTTGCATATATGCATCTCTCAGGCTGTGTTGGATAAACTTGTATGTTTGAAACAACAGTGTAGTAAACCGTGGCAAATGTGCACACTTTGGTCTGTGCAAACTATCAGTCTGTGTCAGGAATCTGCTTCCTTTTGTCTCAAATCCTACAATAATAAAAGGCAGGCAAGGCAAAGCCATCCTAGATGCTAACAAGTCTCTCTGCAGAGACTTACCTGAACATTACCTGTAACAATAAAGCATGAGGTTCTTCAGGAGCTTCAGAGTATAAAAAGGACCCATCCATAAGAATATGAATAATCATAATAGCCCTTAGAGTAAATGAGAACAAAAGCCCCCTTATTGAATAAGCATCCCTTAATTCTTGGGCTCTCTGCTCCTTGTCTTATTCTAATAACCATACATTTTACCTTGTTATGGCTGAACTCATAGCTTTTCAAGAGTGAGGTCTTATTTCCTTAACATTACTATTTAGAATAAAAACTTAGTGGAAGCAATAACATTCTGTCACCTTCCCAACGACTATTTTTCACTCAAGGCTGACTACTGGTTAACCTGTATCAGCCAAATCTTCCCTTCTAACTTGGCCATCATGTTCTCCAAGGCATATTCTTACCTATTACCGAGACTGCAGATTTCAGCACTGAAATGAAATGACTCTTGAGTCCAAGCACAATCGGTTTGTCTTTCGACTTCACAGCTCTCAATGTCAGTACTTGTCTCTGTGACAGGTGATCCTGTTCTCTCTTTGTTGTGTACTATTTCTCCATCTCTCCCTTTCTAAGAGACAGGCATTATTAGGGAGACATATTAAACCTTCTCTTATTTTGGATGTGCTAAATTAAACTAGCCAGAAGAAATTTGATATTGTTCCTTTTTGTCATTTTTTTTTGGTCAGTAATGAGGCTCTTAAGGTTTATACTGAATTTCTTGCCCTTCAGAACAGAGCAAATTAAATTAGATGTTGCCTGGTCAGTAAGACAGTCAGTGAGATACCCTGTGGAGAGGATTTGAGAGCCTGTGGTATAGCAGAGCTACAGTGGAGTGGGGGGTAGGAATTAAAGGAGGCAGCTGAGTCATGAGAGGCACAGCAAGCCACCTCCCTAATTTCCTCCCAGAGACACACTGAATCAGCATTAACCTGAAAAGCCTATTTTTCAGATTTGGCCTTTTGGGAACAAGGTTTTGAAAACAATTAAACCTCATAATACTATCTGCATTTTAATCTTTAATGCAAATGAATTCAATCACTGGCATGTAAATGGTCTCTCAGTCCCCTGATACCCAAAGTGGTTTACTCAGAAATGGCACAGTTAAGTGATCACAGGCATACAAAGATCTACAAATAGGGTTTAAAATCTGAATATGTTCACAAGCCCAAATGGCATTATGAAATATGTCATGGAACTGGATACCCCATACAAAATATTAGAACATGTAATGACTTAATAGCCAACAGTTTTAGATGTGTAACATACTCTAACAATAAATAGCAAATATATAAAATGATTACACAGCTGATACTATTTAAAAAATAGTAGCATACTGAATCATGCAAGGAAAACACCAGGAAAAAATATGGGCTACTTCAGCATTCTGAAATCAGCTGTATTTTTCTAAATATTTAATGGACTTAGTTGCTACTAAAGCAGCATACATTATATGGTTTCACTATATTGTGCAATGACATTCATACAGAAAGTATCAGCACAAAGCTTGAGGATGAAATCTACTCTTAGTGTAAAAACAATTATGTTACTGAGGCTACAAGAAGAATGAAGTCAGCACATCTATATAACAGCAATGAATGTCTTTATTATAGGAGACCAGAAATTCAAATAAAATACAGGAAGAACCAGACTGTAAGACACTTTCAGTAGAAAACAAAAATGCAACGACAGTCACAATCTAGAAATGTCTTCATTTTTAAAAAAGCATTTAATACCCTGATTTCTACATTATTTATCTCTATTTTTCTGATATACCCATCACCATGATAATAGAGTTCTTCCATCTGCTAATGGATAGCAGTTAACATCCAGAGTAGATATTAGGAAGAATTTCCTAATTGGATACTTAGTGAAACACTGGAGGCAACTAACTGAAAAGCTGTTGGATCTCCTCTATTGGAGGTTTTCATCAAGAGGCAACATTCTGCCTTTGTGCTTGGAGATGGACTGAACGATCTATTGAAGTGCTTCCCAGCCTCGCATTTCTGTGATTCTGACTTGGAGCAGCGATTCATTTCAAACGTACATTATTCATTTAATGCAGAGGAAAGTTCAAGTCAGTTGCCTTCAGCTGACAAACTCTCAGAAGGACTTTAACCTTCCAACAGTTATCCAACCACCTTTATTACATGGTACATTTTTTGGTAGCAGAAGAGGCAGAACATACTATTACTGTCAAGAGGACAGCTATAACTAGCAGATTTTTGAGGCAGTTACACCCTGGTAAATTGTGATTTAATGAGAAGCCATGAAATGACACTAGTATCACACACATACTTGAACTGCTGATCTGCAAGGAAAACGCAAGTCTTCAGATACTAACAAACCTTAAAAATTGTTTCCAGATAGAGGCCTTTCCCTGCTTCTTATTCAGCCTTTTTACAATTTCTGATTTCCCATCCTCTAACTCATATTTTTCCATACGAGTAGAGTCCTCAGCTCTGTGTGAACCAGTCCACATAGACCTGTGGACAGTAGAGGTGATCACAAAGCATCTGTCCATTTTCCCTGTGAAATACTACTAAACTAATGCTGTCACGGGTGTTTGGTTTTGGAGCCTTTGCTAGTGGTTTCTAGGACAAAAATTGCAGCTCTTGACAACTTGTCACTAAGGATCCATTAATGACATTTTAAAGAATTAGAGTCCTGCTGCTTGGGAAATAAGGAAATAAAATTACAATCTAGACAATCTAATGTGCCCCGTGTTCTCAGTTAGATGTGGTCATCTTAATTTGATTGTCCATTGTGCAATGACACAGAAGAGATGACTATGTTCCAGTGACAGTGGCCAGGTTATGGTGGAGAGTGTCAATGGAGTAAATTACCTCTACAGGTTATTTACAAAGATTGTACCTGCTTTCAGAGAGACCAGAATTTGATTTGGGGTATAAAGTACCCTACCACGTAGGCCAAAGGGTTAAGGGAGAAGATGCAATGGGACATAACGCTGTAAGAGGAGAAGCAATTTCTGGGACTCAAAATTTAATTTTTAGTGATCCTTCTTTAACGTACAACTTTGGGTCTTTCACATGTACTTTCTCAGTGCCTCGGGCAGGACTCGTTCAGGGAAGTTAACAGTCATAATGCAAATGTTGAGATGCTTAGATTAGAAGCATTATAAAAATGAGTATTATATTAACATGACTTCCCTTTCAGCAATTGTAACTTAATCAATACAAACATTTGCAGCACTAACTGTACTTGCAATTCTTACTGATCCTGAAATTCGTACCTTACAGCAGACCAATTTCCAGCTAAGCATTTTGCTTTTGAAAGGAGGTTAGTGAGGTTTTGACCCCAGAAAGTGTAGGGACAAGAAAAAGAGCCAGTTTTTTTTAAAAAAGCCGGCAGGAGCCCCGTTTCCTGGGGATGCAGGGCAGGCCCCGCTGGCAGACACCCGCACAGCGAACGCGCTGATCGCCACAAATAGCTTAGCAGGTCGCCAGAACCCCGAAGCTGCGGGGAGGCGGCGTTGATTGTATTTAATTACATTTATTGCTGTATTTTATTAGTCCGAGGTTCGTTTTCCAGCAGCGAGACACTGTGCCGCTGCCAGGGCCCGGCCCCAGGAAGGCAGCAGGCCGCCTCAGGCCCGCCCCATCCGCCAGCGCCGCCCACCCCTCGCCGCCTGTCACTGTAGGCACCGCGGAAGGGGTCGGAGGTCGTCGCGGGAAGGCGGGGTGGTGGCCCGGGTCACGTGACGGTGCCAATATGGCGGCGCCGTGGCGGCGGCGCGGTGGCGGACGCTGAGGGAGGTGCGTCTCTTCCGGATGATGGGGCCGCGGCGCGGCCGCAGGCTCTGAGTGCCGGCCCCGGCGACCCCCTTCCTGCCCCGCGGCGGGGCCGCCTCGCCATGCAGCCCTCGGCCCGCGAGCAGGACGCCCGCACCAAGAGCATGTTCGTGTCGCGGGCCCTGGAGAAGATCCTGGCGGAGAAGGAGGCGAAGCGGCCCCCGCACGGACAGCTGCGGAGAGCCTGCCAGGTGGCGCTGGGTGAGTCCGCCCGGCACGGCTCGGCCCGGCACGGCCCGCGGGACTCCCCCGTCTGCGCCGGGCTAGGAGCCGCGACCTCTCCCCGGTCTGGGAGGGTGACAGAGGGCACCGCTGGCGGGAGGGCGGGGAAGGGATCCCTGCTCCCCGGTCCGGCGGGGGCCGTGTTCCCGCCCCCCGCTCCGGGAGGTGTCCTCTGCCACGTCGGATCCCTGGCCGGGTGCGAGCGAGTCCCGGCCGCCAGCTGCGAGATTGCCGGCCGGGGCCCCGGCTGAGCTCGGGAGTTTGGAGAGGGGGAAAGTTCTCTTCATAATACGAGACGTGCAAATCTGAGGGGAAACCCCCCGAGCATCTCTTCTATTAAGTTGTTGTCTCGATATGAAACAAAAGGGGGCTGGGTTTGTTCACTTTAGAATCAATTTTGAGAAAATTAATTATAAGCTTTTAAGCTAGGAAACAGGCTCTTTAAGGCCCCTGACTTGCGGAGTCTCAAATCTTCCAAGGCTAGTAATCTACTGACATCTCCGACTCATGGTTGGTCTCGCTAAAAACTGTTGGTAGTGTGGCTAAATACCTACAATGTCTGTGCTGTCTTGCTGTACTGCAAATACTTTTTGTGAAGTTGGTTGACTGGTCCTGAAATCTCCAGCAAGTACACATTGATGATACAGGTCTCTGACTTAAAGTTCTGAAAACATATGGTATATGATGAAGGATCAAAAATAAACTGAGTAAAGCAGTATAGCTCTTACAGCTGGAGTTCTCTGTGGCTTTTCTTACTCTGTGAAGGTGATATACCTATTACAGTTTTGGTTGCTTTGCACCAATATTTTTCCTTTAATTAGGGGACATTTACCTTATCCAGAATGGAAGGAAAAAAAGGTCGAGTATGTAAGGAAACTGGGCAGATGCAAATTCTGTCAAATGCACTGTTAAAGCAAGTTTGAAAAATAGCTATTGTTTTTATCTTCCTTCCCACACCTTCAAGAATTTGTAGGAGCTAATTGAAGTGATGGTATATCCACAGAAGGTAACCAGACAGAAGGGTATTTTTATTATTATTTAAAGTTGACATTGTGACCAATAGTATAACAAACACATGTGCCCCAGCAGTTAGAGACTACTTTTCCTACTTACTTCCTTTTCCTCATTTCTTCCCTAACTCTCCCAGCATGCACCCAACCCACTTACAGGACTGGGAACCTGTTTTTCTGCTATGTAAATATATTTAGAGAGTGATAAAGGTAACTTTTTTGAAAGATTACTAGTGAAGGTCTTTATGTTTACTAACACATCAAAGATGATGATTTTGAGGGAGGGGTGCTGTGCAATAGCCTCCTATTAGTTATAATCCAACATGCAACTGCTAATCTATGTATGTTTTACGGTACAGTATGTTTGAGGTTAGTTAATGCTTGTGATGATGGATATTTTTTGCTAATCTTGCTTGGAAGGAAAGTCCACATGTTTTCCTAGACTAAAGCAGAGGTCAGCATGAAAAGATAACCTTCTGTTGCCCAACCGTTCTGCCCTAGCAGGGCCTTGATTACCCTACTAACGGATCTCTGTATTTGGTGGATGTTGCTGCATAATTTTAAGTTGCCAACATGAATGTAGTTGCTTTTATTTACATGTGATCCCCCCCAACTTTATTCTGTTTAGATTAAGCTCTTTTTTACACAAGTGAAAAAGTTGGTTTTATTTATATTTACTTAAGTTTTAATTAAACTTATAGTTTATATTAAATAAGACTATGACTTCAATTTCAAAAGTGTTGGTTTAATTATCAAGCCCTGTGCAATAGTAAATATGCTAGGAAACATGGGAAGAACATTATTTGCAGTCTCAGGAAATCAGCCCAAAATTCGCAATGTACACAAACTGTTAGGGATGAAAGAAGCTTCAGTGGTTTTAATAATAATTAAAAAGTCCAGTTAACTGAGTAAAATTAATTCAGTTTGAGAGAAATGTGAAGTTAACTTTATGGAACTGGTAATTGTGTCAGCTGTTGTCTTTCTTTCTTTTCTCCGTGTCATACTCCAAATAATCCCTTTCTACCTCTTACTAGATTCCATTTCCTGTGTCGTCTTGATTATACAATGGTCTCTTTAATGGAGCCTTGAGATATTGTACCATTTATAAACCACAGGCACGAGTCATGTGTAAATTATATCTGCTCTTGGTACTAGGGAAGCCTTTGATGCATCTGTTTTCTAAATAAAGAGGAACTGGTATATTCTAGAACCTATACTGAATATAAATTATCCTGCAACTATTTCTACAATTTCTGCTGTAGTGTTACTGCTGTAGTGTTTCTGTTAATTACATAGGCTTTAAATTTTTTTTTTGGTGAGACAGGAATATATTTCTAAATGTGGGAATGATGGTCTTCTTTTCTTTTACATGAGTTCTTTATTATTTTGAATGTGTTCAACTCTTGAACTTCAGTAAATTACTACTGAAAATTGCTGTCATTATTATGTGTGAAATATAGGTATTCTTTCATTCTAATTTTAAACTATTCTTACCCTTTTTTCTCTTCCTTTCCCAGTAACATACCTTTCACTGGACTAATACTGTGCAGTTTTGGACTGCAGAATATCTTCATGACTTTGTAGAAATGAGGAGTGTCATAGGCTCAAATAAGATGTAAATGCAAGAAGGATGGAAGAAAAGGAACAAAACTAATTCCCAGTGGTGGGGTTTTGGTGGTTGGTTTTTTGGGTTTTTTTGGGGTTTTGGTTTTTTTTTGCTGTCTACCCCTCCTTTGAGATATATAGTGTTAATGTTGAGTAAACAGGGTTTGAATAGATCATTCAGTCTCTTGCTTCATCAGTAGGTGTAACGGTTGTATCCTGTGTTCTTAGTGCCAGTAATCCCCAGGAGAGATTGGGAGAAATGGAGTTTTTAAACAGAGAAGCTGTTCTGTTCTGCTTTAGAAAAATGTTTTTAAGAAAACTGCTTTTCAACAGCCAGCCAGTGGATTGTGTATAAATAGTCGTTTAATAAGCATTTACATGGAGCCATAGGTACACATGGTTCTTAGTAAATCTACTGAAATAATCTCTATCCTGAAAAATTTATAGTGGAACACAAGCACTATGTATCACAGCAGTTCATATTGGTCTAGTGCTAATTGTGCGCCTGGGTCTCATACCAACTATTACTCTTGCCCTGTTAGGACTGGTTTTAATGACATACTGTGCAGCCAGCCTAGTTATGTGACCTTCTTTTGATTGCCTAGGCACCTCCATGTACATATCTTTGAGCTTTGTAAACAACAGAATTTGTTTAGTTAGCTTATTAACAAGTTTAAAAAAAAAAAGTCTTAAACCATGCCTTCACTTAGGAATCTAGCTGTGTGTTTAAGAAGTCTCTGGGTATAAATTGCAGATGTCTAAAATGAGTTTGTGTTTCTTAGTTTAGTAGCCTCTTGGCTAGCATGTTTTGAGAATGCTGGGGCAAAGAGGAGATAATCTTGCTTCACTGTGGCAGCCTTTTCTAAAGAGTTCTCTATAGATTGATAGAATCAATAAATGCGAGGTGTTTTGTTTTTTGTTTTTTTTTAATTTAAGTTTAAGGCAACCTGGAATTAGGCAATGCAGAAGACTTTACTGGGTTGGGGGGGAGGGCAGCTTTTGCTGCTGCTCCATGTGTTTGTATTGGCACTGCTGTCTGGTGTTCTGACAAGCCATGGAAAGACATTGCTTGTGTCCTTGTGCTAACGCAAGCTATGCTATTTTCTGCACAGGAACTAGTTTGCTTCTACTGAGACAAACTTGACTGTACGCTAGCATAGGATGCATCTAATTGCAGGCAAGCAATTATTTCCTCCATTTTAATATATAGTTTTGAATACAAGCAAACTTAAACCATCCATCTAAGCATGGTAGATACTCTTGGCATGAGCTTCATCCTGCTTTTATTATAGCCAGAAGCTCTGGAAGAGATTGCTGCAAGCCCTTGCTTGTTGTTCCAGTTGTGTTGCCTGGTAGGGATGCTAAAAGGCTTGCAATGAGTGGGCAGCACACGCAGTGCCTGGAGTTGAAGATGTTTCTGGCTGAAGTAGGTGCAATGTCCGCTGATACATTCTGGCCTTGAAAGCAGCATGTAGCTCCAGTGCCAAAAGCACCAAGTGAGGAGTCGGTGTTGTGCTGTGATGACCAGATACTCACCAAAATTCAGCCTGTGTTCTGTACCTGTGGAAGGGAATCGAGCTGTGCCCCTTAATTCTGTGACTGGAAGAGTGACCATGGCAGTAGGTTTCCGGAAGCTGGCTGTGCCTGGTTGGGGCTTGGCAACAGGCTTCGATTAGGCAACAATTTGTGTTTCACTCGCTTTTGGTGGTCAGACCACCAAGTGAGTACTTCAGATGTGGAGATTTCCAAACTATTTTGATGTAATCAGTAGCAGAGGCATGCCTGTAACTTGCTTTTGTCCTTTCATTTATTCTTTTCTGCCAGCGTTATTTATTAAAATACTGTCGTGGTGCAGATGTTTTTATATGGCTTTAGAAAAAACATGTATATAATAAAATTGTGGGGAGCTTGGTCAGGCCTTGGTTAGATGATTTATGTTTTTTATTTGCTTATGGAGTATTTCTGAGGGTGAATTGTCATTGCTTTAGTATGGGACACTATTCTTACATATTTTTCCAATGCAGGATCTAATATAAGTAAAGATGGGCATGGGCATGTCACCTTAAGGCTAAAATCTTTGTGAAGTTTCAATTCAAAACTTTTTTTGCTATGCTGCTTGCTAATAAACGGTATGGGGGGGAAAGTGATCTCTATCAAAGAAAGAGGAAATTATTTCAGTAGGATATAGAGATTTGGAAAAAAATAGCATTACTTGGTTACACCCTAAATGTGGAAGTGAGCACTTCTGTAGCTAAGAATAATATACCCTAAAAATGAAATCCTTCTTCTTGGATGGTATTAAATTTTACAAAATAACCTTTTTATTTTCTTGAGTGGACTCATTGCTGTAATATTCCTACTGAAGTTTGACATTTTTTAACAAATTGATTTTTAGGTGAGAAATATTTATTTTTGACCCCTGCCCTCCAAGGGACCCTCCAACAAGCTCTTCTGTCCACCTCCCACAAAATGACAAAATGAAGATGATGTGTATGACCTTCAGCTTTCCTTCTGCCAGTAGCTGGGTACACTGGGAAGAAGGATGCCAAAACTGAGCTGGATGAACTGAGACAAATTTTGAGTAATAGGGTGGCCAGACTAGTGGACACTGACCTGGTTTCAGTTTCAGCTCAAAGATCACAAAGTTAGGCTTGGCCACAACTTCTGAAGTGGCAGCCAGTGAGGAGGAGTGGGAAATGGGGAGGTATGCAAACAAGAAAACCCCTTAAGAAAACTCACATTCACTGAACTAGATGTATCAAATATGGATTTATATTTTTTTAACCATATCTCTGATAATACTCACTTTATTGATCTGCCAATGGGGGAAAAAAAAATGCAGCAACTCTTTAATACGTAAAATAGCTTTCTGTTTCATGTGCTATAGAAATACCTGTGAGTATTCAAAAGGTGTCTAGTGTGACTTGACCAAAACATTATCAAATCAAGAAAGCCTTTTATTTCCAAACTAGACAAGTTACAATTTTTAGTGCAAGGAGGACCACTTGGCTAACTCAGGCCGTCTTTCTGCTTTGGAAAAATAAACATAGTTCAATGAGTTTTTGCAATCATTAAAAAAACCCCTGTAAACCCTAGTTCTACAAGGTTTCTGAAATACAGCATTAACTGTGGTGTAGCTGACCACCCTGGCATCCTGCTGTACTTGGAATTCTGGCTGTAGCTAAAATATGCCTGTCTCTGCCAAGTCCTGGAGGCAAAACTAAGTGTTCTGAACATGTAAAGCTACCCAGAAAACTCTGTTTTAAGCAACGAGTTCCTATAGGTGATAGGAGTATGCTGCTCTAATGATAAGACAGATCTAAATAGGGGCACGATAAATGGTGGGTCCTTTAGTGTATGTTATTCTCAGTAGCTCTGTGGATCTTAATGTGGTGATAAAGATGGGGAAATTAATAAAATCAAGAGAACTGAATTAAAATTTTGCTGAATTGAACTTCTGACTAGCCGTCTTGTTCATAAACCAACTGGATACTGGAACGAAGAAAATGGTGGTCCCAGAAGCGGTGCTGTGTTAAGATACGCGTTGTCTGTTTGGGAAACCTTGGTTATTTCTTCTCAACAGTCTCCATTCTGTTGACTGTCCTTACCAGTTGAAGCCTGAAGCATTGGGTGATGACGACACTGGGTTTGCACTGTTGCAGAGCTGCAAAATTGCTTCTGGTTCTGAAATCCCAGGCACTGGGGCTATGTGCTCTTCATGCCTCAGCTTGTTGCCTTGCCACTGGCTTGTGCAATCCTTTAAAACTACAAGGCTGGTTGTTTGCATGATGGACTTGGATAGAAAATGGTGGGCTTCTGAACAGAGCCATGACCCGCTGTGGTCCTGTGACTCTTGAATTTTTCTGTTGTCTGTTCTTTTGTTGATTATGGGGTGGATAATGTTCCTTCAATTCTTGTTACATCATTTATTGCTAATGGATGTCATACTGCTTCTTCCTTGACGACTATGTTGGCTTTCACTAATGAGAGAGTATGGCAGACAGAATAGCAAGTCCCAACCTGGGATGTAGCTTATCACTCACTGGCTGTGGTTGTACAGGTTTCCTCCACATTTTGCTTCCAAAATAGGTGTACTCTGCAAGGATTAATTGATTGAATTAGTTGAATTCCTTGAATCGAATGAATTAACATTCATTGAACAATAGCACTGTGCAAAAAACTGTAATGTGTGTTTGTTGCAGTCCTTGTTTGTTAGTATGTTTTGTGTATTGATGCTTCTGAGACAAGAAATTATTGAGGTACACAACAGCACTGAACTCTGAACATATCCAGAGTTGTGGAGAACAGGTATTGAGTGAATGATCCGTTTCCGATAACTTTGCAATTGAAACAAGTTTTGCAGGCCCGTGGCATAGAGTGGGATGGACAGGATTCCATGTGGTGTTACAAATGATTGTAGCTGTGCAGCCTTACTGTGTGTGCTATTTTTGGTATTTTTTTGTCAGTATTCATAGTATGTCACAGCTGTGTCTCATGTAGTGCAGTTCTCTCTATATTGTGCATCATGGAGATACATTAGAAATCCTCAAAAAGCTGTACTAGGATCTTTGGGATTTGCTGCTATATAGAATAGAAATGAGAAAGAAACTTTTTTTTTCTTCTATGTTTTATTTTATGAAAATTCGCTGAAAGTGTAATTTTAAAAAAAAAGGCAAAAAAAAGAGAGAAAAAGCTCTGCTGGCAAAATGACAGTGTGCATTTAAGATTTCTTATCTCTTGGGAGTTTGTTCAGCTGATGTCATATTGTGAGATTTAACAAAAGCAGGCTAACTGGCATTGTAGTTAACAGGAAGGTCAGATGTATTGAACTAATGGTTTATGTAATGGCTTAAAGACTTCTGCAGGCCTGAGCTCTGTGATGTAGACTTACTCTAGAAGAAGAATTGCATACTATACCTGTGTTTTCTAAAGATATCTTTTGTTAGGAATGTTTGGAAAAATTAGCTTTTTCATGCAGAAGTTGAGGGATATGCCTTCCAATAAATGATTCAACTACCTACAATCTCTGAAGATCAATATGTTATAGGAAAGCAAATACTGAAGTGTAAGACTGCTGGTTTGAAACAGCTTTGCTTTATTATATTTTTCTTATTTGTGTTATTGATAATGACAACTTATATTGGGTGTTAAATGCTTTGAATTTTTTTCTTTCTTCCAGATGAAATAAAAATGGAGCTGGAAAAGCAAAGGTAAATTATTAATTGCTGTAAACTATGCCAGAAAACAGCAAGTGGAATAATTTCATAGTGGAAATGTAAGAGTGTACATACATTATGGCAATGAGTTTGCGAATACCCAGTTACGCACCTTTCTGCCAAAAACATGATATGGCCTATGTGTTCCAATTACACAATGTTTGTGGCTGTGGGTACTCAAGCCATAACTGCCTCTGAATTTCACTGTGAAAAAATTGCAAAACTTCTAAAAGGAAGCGAAAATTAGCACTTTTTACTGGGCTTAATATAGCCTGATAGGAAATAGTGAAGAGAGTAGGTGTCCTCTGTTTGATAGTGTATGCTCTTAACTACCTAGATCAAGAATACAAATTTAAGTATTATTTAAATCCAAATTTTAAAACACTTCTCCAGCACTGTGCTATTATGTAAAATGAGCTTCCAAATGTCTTTCTCTTTGCTTAGTATTCCTTATATGGGCCCTGTTTAATTCAGAATAACTTTTATAGGTTTATCATTAAGTTATGTAGGAGTTCCCCAGGATTTCAGGTAGTGGAACAGTGTTGGAGTGTAGTGAGGGAAGACTAGGTTGAAGAATATATGAAAAAGATCAGATATAAATAAAGGTAAAGTGGGGGGGTTTTGGGTGATATTTAAAGAATATTGAACTTTCTATAAGAAAGTATATGTGAGAGAAGCTTGTGTTACATTTGTATGCTGCTATGTACCATTCAGCTTTAAATTTAGAAAACGAGGAAATGTAGTTTGCTGTGATGTACGTGTTTAGAAAAAATAATAACTCTTGTTATCTGACCTAGAGAAGGCACTGCTGCTCCACCAAAAGCAAACTTCATTGAAGCAGATAAATATTTCCTTCCGTTTGAACTGGCCTGCCAGTCAAAGTCTCCACGCATTGTCAGTACTTCGCTGGATTGTTTACAAGTAGGTGTTCTGTTTAAACTTGGAGAGAGTGAAATGGAGAAATAGGCAGTTACAAAAATCTTGTGTGCTGTTGGCATTCTTAGAGTGAAGAAGTAATACTGTCCCGAGCACATACAGCTGTGCAGATAACGTATTTTGCATGGTTTAAGCATCTAGGTAGCCATAGTGTGTATCATCAGACTTGGCTGAATGTGCATCTTGTCAAAGTCAGAAATATGTGTTGGTTTATAGTGAAGCCAGTCTTTATTGAAGCTGAGGAATGCTTGCATTATTCAGTAGAGATGTTTCACCTGTGGTACTCTAAACAGAGTGTTTACCATGGTGTTTCTTGTAGTGCTGATATGATGGGAGTCAGACTCTGAAATCTTTCTACCTTGTTCTTCCTTAGATCCTTACATTAAAAAATGTCACTTAAGGGCAGAACCTTTCTGTTGTGAAAAGATAGGAAGATTGATGTTAAAAAAAAATTGCCAGGAAGAAATGGTCTGGGTGGAAAAAGTGTGTGTATCCCTTACTAAATCTGTTTTGTCTAGGTGTGTGAACAGTCCAAGTATTTGGTAGCCAGGCTGTTGATGGTGTTAAATTTTTGTGTTAAAACTGGTTAAGTGAGGTATGCTGTCTAAAACCACCTTATTATGCTTTACTTAATAGTATGTGGTTGTTTAACCTGCGTTCTTTCTACCTAGAAACTCATTGCATATGGACATATCACTGGCAATGCTCCAGACAGTGGAGCTCCTGGGAAACGACTGATTGACCGAATAGTTGAAACCATTTGCAATTGCTTTCAGGGTCCTCAAACAGATGAAGGAGTACAACTGCAGATAATTAAGGTATTTTATTTGGTTCCTTTTGGTGCAATATTAATTTGCTTTCTCTGTCTTTGATTTTGTAACTGAAAAAGAATTAATGCAAAACACTACTTAGGGCCCAGTTTCTCCATTTCTTACCCTGTTAGATGTGTCATTTGAATTTAGGGAGGCTGTCACCAGGTCGGACTTGATATGTGAAATGTATTTCCTCTTGGTGAAGCAGAACGTAAGGGAATGCTTTATAAATGTTTGTCCTTCTCTCTGGGATGAGCCATGTCCCAAATACTTTATCTTGCAGACAGCTTGACGTTCATCTTCTAGGCTAGTAATGCCCACGTTCATTAGGCCAATGAATTGCTATCAGCCTTCAACTGAAAGCACTGTAACTGTGATGCAGTATCATAGCCTGCTGCTCTAGCCTCTCTGCTCGTAATGTCCATTTTTCCAGAGAGATCTGTGGTATGTGTTCTCAACAAGGCATAGTAGTGCCAGCGGTGTGTGTTCTGGTTCTGAAATGTACCTAGGCTAAGGTTAGAAGCTGGTGAACCTTCCAGTAATCTAATTTGATGGCAGTGTAGACCAAGTGGCCCTTTCATAGAAATGAAGCTATAGAATACAATAACTGCTTCATTTGGAGGTGGAATACTTCCTTTAGTGGAAAACTAGTTGTGACAAAACACTTTTACAGCTCAGGAGAGAACAGAGATACGTGGAAGTTCTGTTACTTTCTTTGATTTGAAATGTCATTTCAGAGAACTAAAAGTTCCTTATAAAGTCTCATAAATAGGTATTGTGTTTCATAACAAACCCACTGATTATTATGGAAGACCTGCATGAAGTGTATTGCTGCCTACTTGCTTAGATTTCATTCTTTACTGTCTTGTGGTCTTTTTCAGGCTCTCCTCACTGCGGTAACATCTCCGTATATAGAAATTCATGAAGGAACAATTCTGCAGACTGTTAGAACCTGTTACAACATCTATCTGGCCAGTAAAAATCTTATTAATCAGACAACTGCCAAAGCTACCCTTACGCAGATGCTAAATGTCATTTTTACACGGATGGAAAATCAAGCTGTATGTAACTATTACTTTTGCTCATCTCAAATGTTTAGGCTTGACAAATGAACAGAAGACTTATTATTTAAATGGGTCTGTCATTGTAATTGGTTATCTATTGATTTGTAATTTTAAAAAAACTGTGAAATCTTTGAGGCATACCGAAGCATGCTGACTGATTAAAAATATGAAGCTTATTGCGAATAACAAGGTTTCACACTGTAGTTTCTACTAAATGGCTTTGTATAAACAAATGATGGGATGCTTTTAAAATAACCTTGAAGCTCATCTTTTTGCTTTGACTGGCCAAGTGGTTATATTTTCACTGTTTCTTTCATGTTAACACATGAATTCACAAAGGAACGTCAATCACTGTAGATATCTGTTTTTCCTTATCATGTTTTGTGCCTTAGATTAACTTTTTCATATTGATTTTTCAAGATACAAGAATCCAGAGAAGTAGAAAAAACAAATCACCAAAAATCCCAGTCTCCTGCAAGTCAAGTAGTGACGAGGTCCCCAAAGGTCGGTCAGTTAAAGCACAGCTATCAGGAAGGCAAACCCACCGCTCCTGTAAGCCCAGAGTTAACGAATGGTGAGCCTGAGAGGGCAGAAAATGGAGATGTGAAGTTGGAGCAGAATCTGACACTTTTAGCCACAGGTGAACAAGAATAGGTTGTGTCTGTTGCTTTCAGTTACAATGTTTCTACTGTAAAATGCTCTTTTAGGCTATTTTGGGGAGAAGTGACTGGGGTTATTGACTCAAATCGTGCTTGGATTTTCTCAGTAGTTATTCAGAGTATACAGGCCATCCTTAGCTCAACATTATAACTGTTGACAAAAGGCTCATGTTTTCCCTAGAATTGTAGTAAAACTCTATATTATGTTTATAGAATTATAATGGAATTTGACTTGATTAGGTTGATAAGGGGGAAGGAGAGGAAGAGAATAATCACAGTATGTGGGAAGTGACTGAATCACTTTGAGGTAATTTAAGTCCTGTGGTAAAAATAATGTGTATTATGAGTACCTTATTATAAGCATATAGTGTAACCAAAGCAGGAATGTAGGATATTCCAAAAGGAAAAGTTCATAACAGTTGATAAATAAAACTACAAAATCACTGCATTAAAAATATCAGTGCTTTGATTTAAATAATGGAAAGAACAAGACTGAGTATTTTTGTATGACATCTTGGAAATGTCTTTAGAGGAGGGCTACTGAAGAAAATCTATTATTTTTAACCCTTCTGCCTCTGTCATGTTTCTCCTTTTCATCTTCTTAAACAAAAGTACTAAATTCAAAATTATCTCTTTGTGTGTTTCATTAGAGGAAACAACTGATGGAGGAAAAGAAATGGTTAAAGGCATCTTGGAAGATGTGGTCAAGTCAGCTGTGAAAGGTAGCAAAATCTTCAAAGTAAAATAGACTCCTGTATTGCTGTGTATTGCCAAACTTTTCCTGTGATTATAAAAACATGGAAGTTATTTTTTTGTTACTAAGTATCTTTTCAAGAGCACCTACTAAGGCAGGATGAACAGGTTTTTATTGTCTTGCAAGATTCTTCTTTTGATGGTAGCTGAGAAATGTTCTAGTTTACCATTGTTGCTTCTGTCCCACTTGGTTATAGAGCTTCACAGGGTCATGCGATAAAAAAGCTCAATGGGTCATTTTAATCAGTTTTCCTTTTTCTCCTTTAGTGGCTGAAGAAAAGCAAGTAACAGAAACAGTTAAGGCTCTACCTGCATTAGAGACTGCAGATATTGCTCTTTCTGGCTCTAGTAATGAAAATGTACAAACAAACGGGATTCCAGATGATGGACAATCTGTTTCCTCCACTGATAATCTGGTAAATAACTTCACTGGATGCTAATGTATGTTTAGGAAAGGAGAAATGTTTTTATCATGCCAGCTAATACAGTAGGATTTTGGGGAGGGAAAGGACAGAAGCTTTAATGTACATGTCCTGCTCAGGTTTGAAAAGGAAGCAGCAACTGCAATTTAAGTAGATACTGAAAACAATTCTAAAATTGATTATATCAATTGGATTTTAATACAGGGTGGGGGTGGAGGGAAAGAGTCAGTCAACATGTGTGAAAAGATCCAGATCATCTGTAGTCCTGTTTAGGTTTAGTGTAAACTTTGCCAGATGTACTTTTTTTTAAAAAAAAAAAAAAAACCACAACCCTGTACCTAATTCTCAGAGGAGCTGTAGAATCTTTCTAACTGCTCTGTTCCATTGTCTCACTGAAGATCTAATGTTGTGTTCCTTGCTCTCAAGGAAACGGATGTATCTGGACATCAAGCTGCTGCCAAATTTTCACATGTTCTACAAAAGGATGCCTTCCTTGTGTTCAGGTCGTTGTGCAAGCTTTCAATGAAACCACTTGGTGATGGACCACCAGATCCCAAGTAATGAGACTGTTTTTATTACACTGTCCTTTTCGGGTAGCTTTTGGAGACAGTTCAGTAGCTGCTGTATAGTAAAACAGGTATTCACAATTCACCTGTCAGGCCCTTGTTTCAGTTAGCTTGATGAATCTAGGATTGACACTTGCTTCAAATTATTAAAAATTTAATACTTGAGGGGTTTTTTTGTGTAATAGGCTTATTAATCTTAGCAGTTAAAGTGGCCTTGACTGTAGTATTTGTGAAGTTTTTGATGGGGGAGTGGGAAATGTTTCATAGTAGCACTGAGTTGCATCTGTTATCCTAGTCTAAGATATTAATACACCAGCAAAATTTCCAAATTAAGATGGTAGATGTTGTCCGAAATCACTTGTAGACTGACTTCTGCCTCTCCTGCCCCCCACCTTGAAATGAATTAAAAGAGCAGTCATTTCTTCTTGGCATGGAAGAAATGCTATAGTGGTCATGTTGAATAGAAGTATGTATTCAGAAATACAATAAAAATATATTTAATATTGAATTTTTTCTAGATCCCATGAATTGCGTTCTAAGATAGTGTCTCTCCAGCTTCTTCTCTCGGTACTGCAGAATGCTGGTCCAATTTTCAGGACACACGAAATGTTCATCAATGCAATCAAGCAATATCTTTGTGTAGCATTATCAAAAAATGGAGTCTCTTCTGTTCCTGATGTATTTGAGCTCTCTCTGGCCATCTTTCTCACGCTACTTTCGAATTTTAAGACGCATTTAAAAATGCAGATTGAGGTGAGAGACTTTTATCTATCATTTCCATGATGCTCTAGTTTCAAATGAAAATACTGCAATGATAAAAAGCCATCTGGAACGTAGAAGTTAGTATCTTAATTTTGTTTGCTTACTAAACTAGTATATTACTACTGTATTCAAATCCTAATACACATGAGATGATACTCTTCAAGAGAAATTACTGAATAGAAATTAATTTGTACATTTGACATGGTTCTAAAGTTCTTTACCTCATTTATTTTGCAGGTGTTCTTCAAAGAGATCTTCCTGAATATTCTAGAGACTTCTTCAAGCTCCTTTGAACACAAATGGATGGTGATTCAGACTTTAACTAGAATTTGTGCAGGTATTTCTATTGTTGTGAAAAGCAGTCACTTCCTCTGGGAGCAGATGAAAATTATTTTGAAGACAAATGCCACATATAATGTTTAAGTGTGAAAAATTGAATTTTATCCCATAGTGCTTGGGTTAAATGTCTGGATTCATCCCCACTGCCTGCTCTAACTGGCTGATTTCTTTTAAAAATGCTATTACAGTGAATCCTAATACTTGCACTTTCTTTTATTTTCAAGATGCCCAGTGTGTAGTGGATATTTATGTTAACTATGACTGTGATTTAAACGCTGCTAATATATTTGAACGCCTTGTAAATGATTTGTCCAAAATTGCCCAGGGACGAAGTGGGCATGAGTTGGGAATGACACCTTTACAGGTAAGAAAAACAGCTTTGAAGATAACGTACTATTTTTTAATTTTTTTTTCATAAGTGGTGCTGTCTCTGCATCATTATTGATACCTCCAGTTGTTTATGTTGTCTGTAATCTACTGCTGTTACTTATTTTTTATTAGTTAGCTAAATTGCAATTGGGTGCTGAAGCAGTACGATTAATTTACTTGGTGATTTTGCTGCATATATGCATTGTGACGCTAGGCTTGTTCTGGGCTGCCATGGAAGAAAGTCAAATGAGCCTTCCTCTGCCTCGCTGAAATGACTTTCCTCCTGGGGCTTATGAACCAGCAGTAGCTTCATCTTATGTTTGCTTTGCATAAACTTTTTGTGCTGTATCTCCACCACAAGTATTTTATTTTTAAAATTATACTTTCCCAGTGCTTAGAGAGAGGGTGGAGTATAGATGACTTTCAGCAGGAGCAGATATTTCTGACGTTGGCCTTGCCTGTAGCACTGTTTTCTAGTCCAGCCTAATAGCTTTTCAGGGCTGAAGTGAACTTGGTGCCAGTGTTGGTCTCAGAAATGAGTGCACCTCACACCTTCAATTAGAATTGTATCAATGCTGGCTTGTGTTTCCCACCCCCCTGTGGTCCTTTGGCCAGAAAATGGAAGTAAAAACCAGGAGACCTTTGTTTCAGATCTGGACTAGGACTATTTACTGTACAGCTAAGGTAGTGACATGCTTGTGGAGAAATCTGACCCTATAGACAACAAAGGGACTGCATTTAGGACATGGCATGTATTGCCCCTTGGTTGTGCTCATCAGTTGTTAATACGCTGTCTGCTTAAAGCACCTGGAATGTGTTCTGGTGTCAGTCTGGTTGTGGTTGCTTTTGGCCCAGATGTATCCAACCTAAATAGTCAAGGGGCAGAAACTTTGTATAAGCAATAGATTTCCCCTTAACTGACAAACTTTGTAAAAATTGAATTTGAATGGTGTGATGCAGTGCCTTCTAAAAACTTGTGGATATACATATATTGGTGTGGGTTTTTTGGAAGGTTTTTTTGGTGTGTGATTATTTTTTTTTTTGTTGCGGTTTTGTTTTTGTGTTTTAGGAACTAAGCCTGAGGAAAAAAGGACTTGAATGTTTGGTTTCTATTTTAAAATGTATGGTAGAATGGAGCAAAGACCTTTATGTGAACCCAAATCATCAGGCTAGCTTGGGTAAGATTGTTTCCTTGTGGGGAGACTAATTTGTTTAATAAGTTTATTCTTGTGCTTATTCAGTGTTTAGAAGCTATTCAGAAGTATGGATGCTAGGTTTTTACATAACGATTTGTTTATACAAATGAAATATTTAAAAATCGTTAATGCTGTTGCAGTAACTGATTCTCCAGGTGTCTGGTTCAAATAACCAGGTTCTGTTTAAAAGCTTTAGCCAGACTACTGTCTACACTATAAAAGCTGTCTGATGTAGAAACGAGATGTGACAAATCTTGCAGTTACTAAGTTGAAGTGCAAGGATTTCTTCATAGTTGCTGCTGCTTTTCTGCCTTTTGTTGGATTATTTTAGAATTGCATCAATATATCATCTTCATGTAGTGTTGACTGCCAAAGTATACATTTGTATACAAAATATACAAAGAATATTGACTCATAAATTTCTACTAAAAAGTTTTATAACTAAAAGCTTTTGACTGAACAGGATAACTTAAGTCTCGCCCCGTTTATAAATAGGTTCATTTAAACCATCTGAACAGGAAATGGCTGAAGGTAAATGCCTAGAGAGTGGAGGGAGACGGAGTAGTGTCAGTTCCTTGGACTCCACCGTGTCGTCAGGGGTTGGAAGTGTTGGTACCCAGACTGCTGTCCCAGATGATCCTGAGCAGTTTGAAGTCATCAAGCAACAAAAGGAAATAATTGAACATGGGATAGAACTGTAAGTCCAGTATGATGGGAAAATAAAAGTTCACTAGTAAAAAAACCTATGTCTGCAAGCATATTGTTTGTTATGGTCTTACACAGTCAAACCTGTACGGACACTTACAAATTGATCTTAACGCTGAAGATACTTGCCTGCTGTTGTCAAAAGGTGACACTGGAGGCTATTGTAGTTAGAAGGAATTCAGTAAAATCTTGGGTAGAGTGGAAGGTGGCTTCACAGCTTTCATTTGTACTGGTTCAGCTGCACAAGAGAGGAAAATGTGTGTAAACCTGGAGAGAAATTGATTTGAGCAGGCTCGTTTGATGTTGTCTCACAGCTCTTACACCGTTTGTTGTCTTTTGTTGCAATAGAGTTTGGAGAATTAAATCATTGTCCAGCCGTGCTTTACTTCTTTTTCATGAATTTGAAGATCTTTATGTCTGTAAATGCTATAAAAAGGTCTAGAACAGCAGCATTTTTACCATTTCATGGAAATTCTCTAACTTTAAAACTGACCGTTTTGAAATATTAAAAGTGAGTTTTCCAGCAATAACTTTTAAGCTTTTCAGCAACTGAATGTACCTTATGAGATGTAGCCTGTGATGTGATATAGTTAAAACATTTGTTGTACATTCTTTGACATTTTTCTGACTAGAAAAAAAGACACAGAGCTACAGCACAAAATCTTTGGTTTAGAAGGGCTCTATAAAACCAAAATTTTATACTCTGTGATATTTTTCAATCGTATATCTCAATTTCCCTGTATTTTTGTCTGAATAGGTTTAATAAAAAACCAAAGAGAGGAATACAATATCTACAGGAGCAGGGAATGCTTGGCACTACAGCAGAGGACATTGCACAGTTTTTGCACCAAGAGGAACGCCTCTGCTCTGTAAGACTACACACAACATAATTAATTCTCTTGCCCTATCATCTTCTCCCCGGTCTTCTGATGTCTGTATGTACTCTGTCTTTAGTTCATATTTCATTAATAACTGAAAGTGTGATGGTTCTAATGAAGGTACTTAATGCCATTGCTACTTTCTATTTACTTGCTGCCCTAGGCTTTTTAGTAAAGTAGCCGTGTTTCCAATACAGTGTTGAAGGGATTCCCCATAAATGGGAACATGCCTTTTATCTGCATTAACAATATCTTGCCAGCGAAGGAGTGTCATGTACTGCAGTGGCAAAACATTCTCCACTGCATGTGAAATAGGGTGCAGTTCAGCTCCCCTTGCTCTACAGTAATGCAGATCTCACATTGGCAAATGAGGGAGGCAAGAATATGCAGACTAAAGGCATTTTCTAATGACACTGGTTTCTTGTTATCCCTCTAACGGTTGTTCTGCCTGCTCAGAGAAGCATATCAATCTTACAAAACTAACAGCTGTGCAGTTCCTGTACTGTAGACTTTCTTGCAAAGCTGGCAGTTGGATTACACAGTAATAACTGTCTCTTGTGTTTTTAGACTCAAGTAGGGGAATTTCTTGGGGAAAGCAACAAGTTTAACAAGGAAGTGATGTATGCCTATGTAGACCAACTTGATTTCTGTGGAAAAGACTTTGTCTCTGCTCTACGTATATTTCTGGAAGGTTTTCGTCTGCCAGGTGAAGCCCAGAAGATTGATAGATTAATGGAGAAGTTTGCTGCTAGATATATTGAATGCAACCAACGGTAATTCAAAACCTTTGTATTGGATAAGTGCCTGAAGAATGGCTGTGGTGTTTGTGGCCATTAGGGGCAATGCTGGCATTTCATTAAATCCCAAATACTTGCTAGAAGGAATTATGGGAAGAGGGGAGCCCTAAGTATGTTAAATTATCTTTGTATTAGCTGTTCTGTTTTTAAACAAATGTAGATCAGTAATAAGCATTAGTAACTGCTAAAGTTAAAAATATGTGGCATAAATAGCTAATAAGTCATGACACATTTTTGCTTGCCCATTAGGTGTTGAACAAAATGTTTATATGTTAGTTGACATCAAGTAGGCTATTGTTTCTGATGCAATAAACTAGCATTGAAGTTTACCTAGGCGTTCAGGCTTAATTGATTCCCATTCCTTAGTCTAGTTGGTGCATCACTGACTGGGTTGTTTTTTGTATAAATTTTTACAAAACTCTGGGAGTGAAAAATAAGCCATTCTTTAGCTTTTGTAGGATTACCCAAAGAAGGATAATGTATAATCTTTTGGGAATGTACTTGAAAATTCCAGTCACTATTAGTTTTCAACATCGTGAAGAAGATGCTTTTCTATTTTTCCTTTTTTTAATTTGCATTTTGAAACACTTCATGTGTTTTCTGAAGACTAATCTTAGGCTCTGGTAGCTCTTTGGTTGAATGCATAGCACTTCTGAGGTTTTTTTCTTCTGTGTAGAAATAGAGCTAATGGATTGAGGAATTAGGGCTTTAAAAACCTGTTTTGTTTTTTTTTTCCTCCCTTAGGCAAACACTATTTGCTAGTGCTGACACTGCTTACGTTTTGGCATACTCTATTATAATGCTGACTACAGACTTGCACAGTCCACAGGTAGAAATTTAAAAAACAAACCAAAAAAACAACTTGTAGAAGTTCAAATTTCCCAGGAAATCTGATATCCATCTTCCATTCTTTTTTACAGGTAAAAAATAAAATGACAAAGGAGCAATACATTAAAATGAATCGAGGAATCAATGACAGTAAAGACCTGCCAGTAGAGTATTTATCCACAATCTATGAAGAAATAGAAGGAAAGAAAATTGCAATGAAAGAGACAAAAGAATACGCAATTACAACCAAGAGTAGTAAACCAAGTAAGAAGGAACTAGAAACTGGAAAGACCACAATGCTCTTGAACTATTGCAGTAACTTTCAGGATGGCATAGTGGAGTTCAGATCCCTTCTTGAAAACATCTTTGTGCAATACATAAATTACATTTAAAATAGCTAATATAGATACTTCGAATGAAACTTGTGCAGTTATTACTTAATACTACTACTTCTGTGATGGAAGCATAGCTGTGTAAGTGCATCTGGCACTATTGCAGAGAGGCACTAGAAACTAGATTTGGTTGTTTGGGGTTTTTTATACATATTAATTCAAATTAGTGACTTCTGAATCTTAAGCATAGTGGCGTTTTTTCAGTGTTTTCCATGCTGTTTGCAGGTGTCCTATGTCAAAATAGGAATTAAATTGATTTGCTTGAAAATTGAAGTTGCAGCCTTTAGTATAAGGATAAAGAAACACTTAAGTTATTAACTTACCAAGTTGGTGAGAGCTAGTTTTGTTCTGGGGATATTAGCCTAAGAAGGTGAAGGATTTTCTATCCATTTTTACAGGCAGAGTGACTTATTAGAGTGTGCCTCTCTAACTTCCGATGATTAAGTCATAACATGTAGCATATAATAAAGGGCTGAATTACTTACTTTGTGTAGAATAAAGTCTTAAGGTGGGGTGTGGGTTTTAGTGCTGGAGTTCCTTGGCTCGCAACCCATGACAGCCTCCTGAATTCTAAAGATAAAAATCTTCCAAACTGTTAGATTTCATTTGCAATACCTTTATTTAACATTTTGTGATGCTTAACACAAAGACGTGAAATATGCTCTTAGAAAAAGAAACCAATAAAACTGTGTGGTGTTCCCCTTAGGTGTAGCTAATGAGAAGCAGCGGAGGTTGTTGTACAACTTGGAGATGGAACAAATGGCTAAAACAGCCAAAGCCCTCATGGAGGCAGTAAGCCACGCAAAGGCTCCTTTTACTAGTGCCACTCATCTGGATCATGTCAGACCCATGTTCAAAGTGAGTGTGGAGTTCTCCTTGCCTCTTCATTGCTAAGAGTTTTAAGCATGGGAAAAAAGTGGAAAGTTACTCTGAAGAGTTAGGTGTTGCAACAGGTGGACTCTTTGGATATATTTGTTTTCAATTACCTAGTGTTTTGGGCTAAAATTGTAATAGATTTCTGAACTCAGTTTCTTCTGTTTTTTAGCTTGTATGGACTCCATTGCTGGCAGCTTACAGTGTTGGCCTGCAGAACTGTGATGACACAGAAGTTGCATCCCTTTGTTTGGAAGGAATACGGTGTGCAATTAGAATAGCCTGTATCTTTGGAATGCAGGTTTGTATAGGACTTAGCATGGGGTTTGCGAAGGGCAGTGTATGCTCAGGGAGGGAGATGAAGAATTACAAACAACTTATACATAGAAAATGAAGCATCTCATCTAATTTCTTGAAATGGTAAAATAAAATATTACTATCTCATTTTAGTTTAAGATCTTGATATCATCAAGCTTTTCTTCAACTCTGCTTTCCTTTTATTGCCAAATCTTCTATTAAGAGTGTTTGCTAACTTGCATCCCACTCCCCTTCAGCTGGAAAGTGCTCTAATGTAATTGCCAACTGTACATAGAAGGAAAATTGTGTAGGCAGGCTGGACAAGTAGCTTTCTCTTAGCTCTTCAGGGACTTGATTACAATGCTTGTTTCTCTGTCTTTTAGCTTGAACGAGATGCTTATGTACAGGCACTTGCTCGTTTTTCCTTGTTGACTGCCAGTTCCAGTATTACAGAAATGAAACAGAAGAACATAGATACCATTAAGACACTTATTACAGTCGCTCACACAGATGGCAACTATCTTGGGAACTCTTGGCATGAGGTAAAAACTTGATTGGTTTAAATAGTGCAACTGTGTTGTCCTCTGAAAACTTGCAGCATTTTGTTCTTCTGCTACTTTCAGTCTTTAATAACTGTATTTAGCTCCCAGCATGTGTCAACCCTCTTTAAAATGTGGGTGCAAGTGTATTATCTTGTTAGTGTTTTTTAATATATGTATGTGTATATATAAAATAATGCACTGCATTTTTTGACAGACCCTATAGGCACTGTGTGACCAATATTGTAAATTCTTGGGTGCTTTTGGTATGGAATTAAAACCGTATTAAAATCTCATTTTACTTCAGAAAATTCTGCACAGAAACTATTGCATTCTTGTTCACATGAAAAAAAAAATATTCTAGCTCATAGGTCCAGACTTGTTTGGCAACATTTACACCATGATCACGTGAGAAATTAGGGCTAAAATAACTGGATGGGGGATAGATAAGGATAGGCTATTGGGTTCATATGTATTTTCTTAAAGCATATTTTCCAGGACCTCTTTAATCAGATCGAAGTCTCTGCTGCTGCTAAAAGGGACATTTCTGCTGCATTATATTCTCTGGCAGTAGTCTTCGGCTACGTGATAACATGAGCCAAAAGGTACTCTAGCTGACAAAATTACTTGGACCTGGCTTACAGCATACCATCACAAATGCTTGTGCAAGTCCAAGGGATGCTGCAGTGAGGGAGTAAGAAAGGAGAGTCAATTTTGTGCTGATGGCAAGGCACAACGTTGGTATTTTCACTGTCTACACTGGAATGTTGTTACTTGAAGCGGTAGCTGCAGTAATTCTGTATTTTCATCTCTCTGGGACAATGAGCTCTCTAGAAGATCAACTCCAAGTTGTTTATAGTTTTGGAAGTTGATGTTATGAGAAGTAATAAAAAAGTTTCCTCTAGTAGTTAGAGATCCAAGTTAGTTTTTTGGGTACTCTTTGGTTTTTTCCTCATATTGGAATGATTCATGGCAGCCGGTGATCTTGAATGAATCGCTCAACTTTATTTCTAGTTGTATTACTAATGTTTCAGCTACATCAACAGTGTTGTTGTTGTTGTTGTCAAATTTGTTTAGAGAACCTCAGAAGGTTTTAAATATTAAATATATGTTAGGAGTAAAAATATGATGGTGTCCAGAAACACAGTGTTTAAATATCTTTGTTTTTAGATCTTGAAATGTATTAGCCAGCTGGAACTAGCACAACTTATAGGAACTGGAGTGAAAACTCGATATTTATCTGGCTCTGGGCGTGAAAGGGAAGGAAGTATTAAAGGCTATGCGTCTGGAGGGGAAGAGTTTATGGGCCTGGGATTAGGTAAGATTAATAACCTTGGACTTCACAAAGATGCACATATGAGTGAAGTATGATGGTTAAGAAAGCACGATGTTATGAGATACTGAAATATGTTTACTTGCTTCCAAGGGACACTACATTGGATTAATGAAACTTTAAATATATGGTTCCTTTTTTTTTTTTAAGATGTGTTAGTAATTACTGAATATGTTCCAGCTTTGTAATAGGATTAAGCTATTTAACAAAACTCCTCCAGATTTGCTGGAGTATGTTGTGTTTTACCATACTTACTAAGTCACGGTTTTGTTATCAGTATTATCAGTTCTTTCTTTTTACACTCTGTTTTTAATAGTAAAAACATAAGCCATTTATCATTAGGAACTAATGGATGTTTCAATGATCAATAATTGGTTTTCCAAAGGAATTTCTTATCTATGCATGTTGGGCTTGCTGTTCTAGTTCCTGTTGCTCCTGCGGTATATGCAAGAAACAAACTTTAGATTTTAAGCTATAAATTAGAGGGACAAGGCAAGTTGCCTTAATCTTTGGAAAACCATCAAGGAAACATTTTAATTTGAAAATACTCGGGAGCTGATGCTGTACACAAGTGATGTTGCTGAGTATAACAGAACAGTGCTCAGCATTAATTATTTGTATCTGACTTAAAGTTAATATTTTAAAATAATATTTTATCATTTCCAATTTTTCTTAACAGCATTACATCATCTTAAATTAATAAACGTGATGGTTAAAACACGATGCCCTAAGGGGGAAAAAAAACCCATATGTCTTACCGGATGTTTAATTTTGTGATAATCTGGCACAGATCTGGCAAAGGAACCATCTGCTCCATGTACAAGCTAATTGGAAGCAGTAGTCACTTTTCTTTGTCTAGTTGTATAAAGTTGAGGTTAATATTAAGTCACAACTTATGATGCTAAATACTGGGGTTTTAATGGCTTTTGTTGCAGGTAATCTCGTTGGAAGTGGAGCTGATAAACGGCATATGGCAAGCATTCAAGAGTCTGTGGGAGAGACGAGTTCACAGAGTGTAGTGGTAGCAGTAGACAGGTACTGAGAATATAATCTCTTTTTGGGGAGAATGCGAGTTGAAGTTACTGACCATCCTCACTTTATTTGCAGACTCTGACAGGGACTTTTGTTCTTGAAGCCTATTTCTCTTCTGAGAAAGACACTGATGCTCAGATGCTTTCTCTGGACCCAGTAATAAGTATATCTCCTTGGGCATGTAATAGTCACAAAAGACAGACTGTCATTAAATAGCAGCGTAATTAATATAGTGTATTGTGAGAAGGGGCACTGCATGTATGCATGTTTTTTAATGCTTTTTTTTTCTTTGGAGTAAGCCATTGAAGACCAGAATTAGGTTGGTATTACAGTATTTAGCTTTTTTTTGTTTTATAAATCTGTCTGATAATTGTGTCTACCTTATGTGTGTATAGTCTGTGTACTTGGGTTTCTTTTTTTTTTTCCCCCTTTTTTTCTTTGATTTAGCCTGAACAGGACAGGTATCTGAAATGAATAAATGCCCTTACTCTATTAAATCAGGCAATTTCTTTGGTCTTGTGAACTTCAGTATTTCAGCATTTCTTTAGTTGCTGTTCTTCAGCTCGTTATTCATTAGTCACTGCATTCTTGTCCAAATAGTTATCTTTCTCATCTGTCCTTTTAAAGTGTTGTCTAAAGAGATGCCGCTATCATAAACCATGTGTTGAAAGGAGACTTTTTTATAATTATTGAAACTATTGGGCAAGTCTGTAGAATCATACATTCAGACTTGTAGTATTTATTGTAACATAAATGTGTCAATTACCATATCAAAATCTAAAATATTTGGGAACATTCTCCACTTATCAGTGTTCTGTATGAACCACAGTCAGTGGTCTGAAGTCCTCTCAAGACCCTGAACAACTGAAAGGAAAGAGGGGACAATGGTGCATCCATAGTTTTTCTGCTATCTGTTTTGACAGCCACAACTTAGAGTATTCTCGAACCGTGTAAAGATCAAGCAGGTGGCTCGCATCCAGTAAAGTCTTGCAACAAAGCTTTGTTAATGTCTTTTTATTCTCCCTATGAAATTTTAACGTACTGTCACCCAAACAAGTGTTCAGCACCACTTGCCCTGGTTAAAGATGTGAGCCTGTGCCTGTTTCCTGGTGTGAGGAACGAGCATGGTGGGCTGTGACTTGCAGCAGGGAAGAGAATGCTTAGACTAGGAGAAAGACACGAACTGCTGCCAATGAGTAAGAATAAAACAGTTGCAGAGTTCGTAGCATGGAGGATTGTAAAGTACTTCCAGGAGATGTGCTGACATTTGCCTACAGCTCTAAGGTGGGATTGACTCTTGTGGACGTGCAGCTAAAACTGCAACTCGTTTATTTGTTCCATAGGATATTTACAGGATCAACGAGGCTGGATGGAAATGCAATAGGTATGTATGCTGACCATTTGGTGGGTTGCAGGAACTCTTGCAATGTAACACCTGGAACTTAACAGTAGTGTGTTATAATGTTCAGTTGACTTTGTCCGATGGCTGTGTGCTGTTTCCATGGATGAGCTGGCTTCCCCACATCATCCCCGTATGTTCAGCCTGCAGAAGATAGTGGAGATATCGTATTACAACATGAATCGCATTAGGCTGCAGTGGTCAAGGATTTGGCATGTGATTGGAGATCACTTTAATAAGGTATTTTATTTTTTTAAAATCAAGTTACAGAACATACATGAATAGCAGGGCTTCTTTAATCAGCTTTTTCTTTTTATGTTCTTAGTGGTGTAGGTTGTGATATTTAAAAAAAATAAATCCATTAAAGGCACTTAAAGCACACCTATTTAAAAATCCCAAAGTGTATAACTAGAAATGGAAATGTTTATGGGAGTGATCTTTAGTCACTCCATTATATGATTTTGTCATTTTTCTTTATGCCATTGTCTTATCCTTCTGATCAAATGCCAAGTTAGTTTTCCTCTAAAGTGTATATACAGATGATCCTGGAACAGCAAAGTTACTTTCCTCAGGGAGCTGAATCATGTTTGGGTGGGGTGTTTTTAACCTAAATTATTTTTTTATTATTATTTTTTTTTTAGTGTCTAGCTAGCTGTTCTAGTTCTGCGCTTCTGGCATACAAAATCCATGGGTCTGTTTAGTTGAATCAAATGACTGAAAAAGCCCTCTCCAAAAGTAACTCCCTATTTTCTAAGTATTTCCTATCTGAAAGGTAGAACATGCTAGCGATTTGTAGTGGACTGACATGAAACTTGAGTGATGAATTTGTTATTCATGTAAGTAATACATTAGATGGTAAGTGAAAACATGCTTTTCTTCTAGGTTGGATGTAACCCTAATGAAGATGTCGCCATCTTTGCAGTAGACTCATTAAGGCAGCTGTCAATGAAATTTCTTGAGAAGGGAGAATTAGCCAACTTCCGCTTCCAGAAAGACTTCCTAAGGCCTTTTGAGCATATTATGAAGAAAAACAGGTGTGATGCACTGCAATTTCTATGTTAGCTTGCTTTAGTCCTACTTGGTGTGGATTAGATTGTCGTGTACATGGAAGGGGCGCGGTTACTGTATGCCAGTGTAAAATTGTGCCACTTGTGAAAGTCTGACTTTTCTTTTTTTCTTTTTTTCTTTTTTTTTTTCCTTTAAGATCCCCAACTATTCGGGATATGGTAATACGTTGTATTGCTCAGATGGTGAACTCTCAAGCTGGTAATATTCGTTCAGGCTGGAAGAATATCTTTGCAGTCTTTCATCAAGCAGCATCAGATCATGATGGGAATATTGTGGAGCTGGCCTTTCAAACTACAGCACACATAGTTAGTAAGTAATGCTCAACAGATGCAAGTACCCAAATTAGCTTAGCTGCTGTGATTCTAGTTTAAAAGGCCCATCTGAATAAGATTTTTGTATTTCCAGGTAAACAAACACAAGTTCTTGCAGGCAGACTGTTTAAACTCTGTAGCTAGGTCTTGCCTGTTGTTTTTCCTGTCCATAAGAAATCAGGAGACTTTAGATATCTGTATCCTGCTACAGAACTCCTCAAGTTTGGAATAGATTCAGTAAGTTTCTATGTTGCCCTGTGTGTCACAGTAAGTTGTTTTGGATTAAGGAATGCATTTAACAAACATCCATACCTGTTCAGGATCGTATGGTGGGACCATAAAGCTTGTGACTCTGGTACATGACTGCTTGTAGAGCTCAGTTCATATAGGCTACCTGCTCTAAAAGTATATTTCAACAATGTACTGCTGCCACTTTCAAAGGAAGACAACCAACTCAAAAATTCTTGAAGTGGACCTTCAATATTGATCATAGTTTTCTTAAATGTCCTAAAACTGCTCTCTTACCACCAAATAGCTTTTTGTTAACTTGAATTGCATAGATCTTGGGAGTTGTAGTTTGTTCAAAAGCTTGTACACGTTGGATTTGTTTTGTATTTCGTCTGTCCCTTAAATCTGAAATCTTAACTGCTTTTTCCTCTCTTGCTACAAAATATGAGTAATTACAGTTTAGGTAAATTTAGGGAACTTCATTCACAGCAGGGAAGCTAACATCAAGCTTTACTCCTATTATTTCTCAAAATATTTTAAGAGCTTTGGGTTCCATATGCTGTGGGAGGAAACTGAACCATATAAGAAACCATGAAATAATCCTAGGTTATAAAATTGGTAATTATCCAACCTGAGAAAATGTGATGCTCACAAATTTCGGTGGTGGGGTGGGATGGGGAAGAATGCAAGGGAAGACAGAGAACCATATTTCATCTGGAATATTTGATCTGGTCCTTTTGTGTTTGTCCATTTGGTAGTGATATACCTTGGCTGACATCTGTAGATCAATGCCAGTTTATCTATAAATTTCCATATCAGTAAACTTTAAAAAGTGTATTTGTTTGTTCTTCACAGCAAATGTTTTTCAACAGCACTTTCCAGCAGCAATTGACTCATTTCAGGATGCAGTAAAATGTCTCTCTGAGTTTGCCTGTAATGTTGCATTTCCGGACACCAGCATGGAAGCTATTCGACTTATTCGGTATTGCGCAAAATATGTTTCGGAAAGACCACAGGTATTTTCTTTTAGTTTTTACCCTTGTGTATTCTTACACTGTCTTCTACTGTTAAATTGAGACTAACCTTTTAACTAAGAGTGAGCAGGACTTAAGTAAAACAGATTTAAGTATTGATTTTCTGTATTTCATAGAATCATAGAATGGTTTGGGTTGGAAGGGACTTCAAAGATCATCTAGTTCCAACCCTCCTGCCATGGGCAGGGATACCCTCCACTGGACCAGGTAGCCCAAAGCCTCACCCAACCTGGCCTTGAACACTTCCAGGGATGGGGCATCCACAACCTCTCTGGGCAACCTGTTCCAGTGCCTCACCACCCTCACAGTAAAGAATTTCTTTCTAACATCTAATTTAAATCTGCCCTCCTTCAGCTTAAACCCATTCCCCCTTGTCCTATCACTACACTCCCTGATAAACAGTCCCTCACCATCTTTCCTGTAGGCCGACTTCAGGTACTGGAAGGCTGCAAGTAGGTCTCCCTGGAGCCTTCTTTTCTCCAGGCTGAACAATCCCAACACTCTCAACCTATCCCTGCAAAGTGGAAAATTCTACTTTTGGATATCAATAGGAGAGGTACTCCATCCCTCTGAACTTTGTGGCCCTCCTCTGGACTCGCTCCAACAGCTCAATGTCTGTCTTGTACTGGGGCCCCCTGAGCTGAAGGCAGTACTCCAGGTGGGGTCTCACAAGAGCAGAGTAGAGGGACAGGATCACCTCCCTCGACCTGCTGGTCACACCTCTTTTGATGCACCACAGGCCATGGTTGGCTTTCTGGGCTGCAAGCGCACGCTGCCGGCTCATGTTGAGCTTTTCATCAATGAATCAATATCCCCAAGTCCTTCTCCTCAGGGCTGCTTTCAATCCATTCTCCACCCAGCCTGTAGTTGTGCTTGGGATTGCACCGACCCACATGCAGGACCTTGCACTTGGCCTTGTTGAACTTCATGCGGTTCACAGGGGCCCACCTCTCCAGCCTGTAGTTTTGCTTGGGATTGCGCCGACCCACATGCAGGACCTTGCACTTGGCCTTGTTGAACTTCATGCGGTTCACAGGGGCCCACCTCTCCAGCCCGTCAAGGTCCCTCTGGATGGCGTCCCTTCCCTCCAGCGTGTCAACCACACCACACAGCTTGGTGTCATCGGCAAACTTGCTGAGGGTGCACTCAATCCTGCTGTCCATGTCGCTGACAAAGATGTTGAACAGTGCCAGTCCCAGTACTGACCCCTGAGGAACGCCACTCATCACCGTTCTCCACTTGGACATTGAGCAGTTGACCACAACTCTTTGAGTGCGAAAGTGTCTTTCTAGTGTTTTCACAAATAGATATCTCAGATTTATACTTATATTTTACAGGATTTGAGTCTTACGGTAGAAACTAAGCTAACTTTTGAAGTCTGTCTTTGCCACTAGTAGTATCTAAATCTGTCAGAATTAAGGAATTTTGAGATTTTTTTTAATGTTTTTTTTCCCTGCCTATCTCCAAGGTATTAAGAGAATACACAAGTGATGACATGAATGTTGCTCCTGGGGATAGAGTATGGGTCAGAGGATGGTTTCCCATTTTATTTGAACTTTCCTGTATCATCAATCGTTGCAAATTAGATGTTCGAACAAGGTAATAAAGCTTGTATTTTTTTTTTTTAATTCAGTTAATGAAGAGATCACAGGTATGCATTTTAACATCTTTTCCTGTATTTGGGTTTGTTTATAGAGGTTTAACAGTGATGTTTGAAATAATGAAGAGTTACGGCCATACCTTTGAAAAGCACTGGTGGCAAGATCTGTTCAGAATTGTGTTTCGGATTTTTGATAATATGAAACTCCCCGAACAACAAACAGAGGTAAAAACAAACAAAAAAACCCAGCCCACCCCTAACAAGAAAGTAAGCAAATGTTAGAGTTGGTTTTTAAGGACTCAAACAATCAAGACAGCAGTTTGTAGTATTTCTCTTGTCAGTGTATTTCTACCCCATACTGCCCCAAACATAAGGATATGTTGTTATATTCTGCTGTGTTCTGTGGTATGTGTGAAACTCATCATAGTATCCAGTGACCTGTCCATCTGTTCTATCTGTGTATTTTCAAGGAGAATATTCACATTTTGTTGTGAAAATGTATAATTTTCTGAACAGTATTCATGTGGCCAACTAAATGCTTCTGACAAGACATCTGCAGCAGTGAAGCTTTTCAGTTTTATCTAAATTCTACTGCTCTCCTCAGAGGCCACGTCCTTTGTTGAATAGCCATGCGTAAGCCAAGTGCTATCATCATACAATAACCCGCATAAAAACAAAGACTTTTCATTTTTTTCTGATAGAAATCTGAATGGATGACCACTACGTGCAACCATGCACTTTATGCGATCTGTGATGTATTTACACAGTTTTATGAAGCTTTAAATGAGATCCTTCTTCCTGACATACTTGCACAGTTACACTGGTGTGTAAAACAAGGTAGCTTATTTACTTGTATCTTTTGATTAATGTATTTTTTTAAAATGCTCATTACTTAAGAAGGTGAAAAATAACTGAATTTTGGAAGGAAAAAACCTACCATTGGGACAGTAGGTTATGTAATAGATGGATGCAGTATCTTCAAATATTTGAGCATCATTCTATTTAGTCAGGCAGCTCTTCTGTTAATGTGTTTATAGTGTTTATGGTGCTATTGTGACAGAGCAAAAGCGTATGAAGAGTTGTGTTAATCTGCCAACAACCTTTTTCCATTTGGCTGCGTGGATAAAATACTTCATTTGTTTACAGATACACACACATGTGCATTCTGATTTTTTCTTTTTTTTTTTTTTTCTCCCCCTCCCCTTCTCTCAACCATCTAGTACTTTTAGATGCAACTTTCTAAAGAATGTGTCTTCTTTTGGGCTCCAACTCTTATGCCTGAAATCCTGCATGTGGCTAGCATGGCATGTGGGGGGACTACCTTGCAGGAAATCATAAGTTTCTAACTGGTGCTTTTCCTTTCTTTGGCTCACTGTATGCTTCCTTTCTACTTCTCTCCTGTCCTTTGTCTTCCCTGTTCGGATTTCAATCTGATGAATTCTCTTTTTAAACACTATTTTTTATTCAGTAGTTCCTAAGCTTGAAATTATTGTAATATACTTTATTACTGTGAGCTAAGATACCATGCGTTTCACAATATTGGTAAAAATGCTTAATGGAGCAGTAATAGAGAATGCTTAATTTTTCATTGATATTGTAGAAGTTGATAAATACGGAATTTCTTTCACAGATAATGAGCAGTTGGCTCGATCAGGTACGAACTGCCTAGAAAACCTGGTAATACTAAATGGACAGAAATTCAGCCCTGAAGTCTGGGGGCAGACATGCAATTGTATGCTAGAAATCTTCAAGACTACTATTCCTCATGTGTAAGTTCATAAATTTAATTCTCATACTAGTACACAATTCCTGAGCAACAATATTTAACCTTTCTTTTTTTTTTTCTTTTTTCTTCTTTCTTTTTTCTTTTTTTTTAACTTTGTGAAGCTTGCTGACATGGAGGCCTGCAGGAATGGAGGAAGATTCAGCTGAAAAACACTTGGTAAGAGTTAATTCAGTGTAACAAAATAACTTGAAGGGTTGTGTGTTACGTTAGCTTTCAAAATATTTTATTGTAGTAAACACACTTGACAACAAATACTAAAATTGACATTAGCTTGTATTTGGTGTCATTGTAAAATAAGATATAAAGAATGGATGCAGGGAGCCTTTGAATCTAAGATTAGTGTCATCTGAAAACTGATAGCTGGTCTGTATCTAGAGTTTTGGATTGCTAGAATTGTTCTGCATTCTCTTCTAGGATTTAGACCTAGATCACCAGTCTCTAAGCAGCATGGATAAAAATGCTTCAGAAAGAGGACAAAGCCAATTTTCAAATCCAACAGATGAGAGCTGGAAAAGTGGTCCTTATACAAGTAAGAAAAGCATGCAAGTTTATTAAATGAACTTTTATAGCCACTCTTAGTCTACTTGTAGTTCTGTAGAGAAAGTTTTTGGGCACTTAAACTTGGGGTACATTTTTACAACTTGTGTTTATGGCTTGCAGAGAAATTTCCTCTTTATAGGATAATTCACAGCATCACTAAATATCAAAATGGTGATGTAGTGTTCTGCTAGACTGTTGTAAGTGAATTGTCATAAGTTTGCTTCTAAAACTTGTCTTACTCCATTTCATTAGACCAGAAACTCTTTGCTGGCCTCCTTATAAAGTGTGTGGTACAGCTGGAATTGATACAGACCATTGATAATATAGTGTTCTATCCAGCAACAAGCAAGAAGGAAGATGCTGAGCACATGGCTGCAGCTCAGGTACCACCAGACTTATTTATAATCTTGTTGTGGCAGTAAAGTACAAAGGCTGTGGAATGCTCTGAAGTGTGCTTACAACAGAGTGTATAGTCTCTTCCTTTTTCTAACTCTTAGCACTACCCTGAATGTCTGTGTCATTAGTCTTAAGCTGTGATTTATTTTTTTTTTACTGCCTCCAGTGTTTCCTGGCAGTCTGCTTGGTGGATTATTATAATTACATTACCATTATTTTTGTTATCAATATAATTGTTATCATTGTTTTTATAAAGAATTACATACTCATCAAGAATGTTTTTTGTTTGTTTTGGGGAGAGCATTCTTTTCTGTTTTTTAGCCTGAGTGTCTTCATTTAGCCAGTTGGAGCTTTGCTCAGCCTCTAGGTGTTTACACTGGAGGAGATGCCAAATTTGAACTTTAGCAAGGTTAATGGTCAAGCTATTTAACTCATTACCTGCCTCGGAGATGTCCTTGTCCCTGAAAATACTGATTCTAGGGAATAGTGCAAGGTAGCTCTTGCTTGGCTATGTTAACAAAGCCCTAAGTTAGAAGTTTGGGCTAGTGCATTCAAGTAGTGTTTTGGGGATGGTATACTTAAATTCCGAATGAAAGTAGCTAAAAATATTGACCAATTTTAATGGAGTTTTACATTAGCCCAAAATGGGGAATTTCTACAGTATGCAACATTTAACTTGCACTATTTTTGTGGTTCATTTTGATGTTTTTCAGAATTCAGCAGACGTACTCAGCTCCTAGAGGAGAGGAAATGTTCTATATTGTATTGCTATGATGGTTTTGTGCCTTGATAAGAGAAGTTCTTCCCTTGTTTTTCTTGATCTTATCAATAAGTAGGATAGTTCATAACTTCTCTCTTTAAAAATACCCCACTGAAAAGAGTGCAAGTATGATATTTGACAGGATCATTCTGCTGTGTTGTATTGTACTAGTATTTCACTTGTACCTAAAAATGGAATCGAGTCAGTGGTATGTGGTCTGTGAAGTATCAAAGTCTCTTTAAGCTGATATAAAAAGAATATGTTATTGACACTCCTCTCTGTCCCCTCACCACAGCGAGATGCATTGGATGCAGATATCCACATTGACACAGAAGACCAAGGAATGTATAAATACATGTCCTCACATCACCTCTTTAAGTTACTAGATTGTCTGCAAGAGTCTCATTCATTTTCAAAAGCCTTTAATTCAAATTATGAACAACGAACTGTGTTATGGAGAGCAGGTGAGGCTTTTATTTTTAGTTTGATAAAAATACTGAGCTCCATTTATAGTGTTGGCTATCAAGATACAAAAGTATACCATTGCAATAATCTCTACAGTTAATGAGTGTTGCATGCTTTTATTACTTGTCTCCTTCCTGATGACTTGAGAAAATAATTCTGTTTGCTAAGTTATCTGCTTTTTTTTATTAAAGTAGAATTACACAGTTGGCACTTTTGTAGTTAAATATCTTTATAAATAGATTAGGTCTCGGTCAAAATCAAGGAGGAGGAAATACTACCTGGACAAGAAATCGTTACTGTTCACTAGTGGAGGTATTGTTGATAAACTTTACCTTTAGGCTAGTAACTACAAATGTGCATGTTCGCTTTCTCCCCATGTGTAACTGATTTCCAGGGTTCAAGGGTAAATCAAAACCCAATCTCTTAAAACAAGAGACCAGCAGCTTGGCTTGTTGCTTGAGAATACTCTTTCGAATGTATGTAGATGAAAACCGCCGAGACTCCTGGGACGCTATACAACAGCGATTGCTTAGGTAAGAGTATCGCCTTGGTTATGGTGCATTCTGCGTTCAGCCAGTATGGTGCATCCCTCAATACAAATCTTCTGTTTTAACTTGCTGAGCAGAGCGTGCTATGTATATAAATATATATAAAATAAATATATATAAAAGTATATATTTATATATCAGTATATGAATAAATAAACTCACTGTTTATTAAAAGTTAATTTAGCAGTAAGGAAGCAATCTACTTGGAATAAATGAAGCACCTTCTTGCCTGACATAGACTTTTCTTTACAAAAATGGTGGTGTATACCTGGAACTTAGGTAAACATAGAAAATTATGCTAAATATAAAAAGATATTGTGGTCCCCTTTATTTGAAAAGAGAGTTGTTGGTACGTGAAATTTCGGACTACTAATCTCTAATCAAATGTAGAGAACTCTTAAACTTGCTGTTGGCATTAATGCAGTGGATTTCAGTAGCATTCTGATTTGTCAGCATCTATGGACATACTAATCTTTTTAGTGTGTAAAAGAGGAGGTTCCATTCCCTTTCTAATTAAAATAGTGCTCCAAAAAAGCCACAGGAAGTGGTACAGTTTGTGCCTTGTTGACAGTCTAGAGCAAGGACCAAGAATTCACTAACACAGTAGTAATCCCTCTGTAATCTGTGATGCTGAGCTCTGCAGATCGTTATTAGTCCACATTTGGAGGGAAAACTCTCATGTTGCTGTTGCCTAAGCTGTCCCAGTGTAAGGATCAGGAATTAATGTTTGCAGGTTGAAGGTGACAGCACTTTAATTACAGAATGTTTATGGGGGAAAATGGACTCTTTCACCTCTGACTGAATGGTTCTTTGTTGACAACATGAAAACTATTTCAGTTCAGTTATTTCTACCAGCTACTGTAACAGAAAAACCATTGAGACAAACCTGTGTAATTAAAGTTGTTGTGATTGAAAACTTCCTCTTGGAAATGCATCTTGCTTGAAAACAAAATACACTATGAGAGGACAAGCAGTGCATGTTATAACAACTTCTTGTGGGTTTTCTTTATGTGAACTGTGTCATCTCTTTAGTGTATGCAGTGAAGCCCTGGCATATTTTATTACCGTGAACTCAGAAAGCCACAGAGAAGCTTGGACCAATCTCCTGCTGTTGCTTTTAACAAAAACACTAAAAATCAGTGATGAAAAGGTAAGAACAGGCTGGAAGTCACATCTGTTTCCATTCAGGTATTTCTTCATTTCTGCTTCTGTTGAATTCAGTCTTTATTATCATCTGTATTGCAAGGTGGCTAGTTCACTTACTCATGTAGCATGTACTCTCCTTGAAATACAGCAGTTGTTACATCTGCGTTTTTTCCAAGCATTCTACATTATAAAAATGACTGCCTCCATGAAATTCACAGTTGGATAGAAATATCAACGGAATTACTACAGAGCTTTCACAGAAAAGCATCATGAGTGTGCAATAAAAGATAGGCTGTGCTGTATTGCAGTTGCACTAGAGTGGTAGAGGCAAATTTCACCACTGTAGAACTGGAATTCTGGCTCCTTAAGTGATGGCAAAAAATTATTTTCAGGATCTTGGCCCTTTTAAGGAAAAAGTGAATGCAAATATTCACTACATTAGGACATGCAGAGAAACTTCTGGAAGTTGCTTACCTTTTTTTTTTTTTTTACTTTCCCATACTGTTGAGCTTCATCTTGTTTTAAAGTGGGGGGTTTTTTTCTGTACTGCAGAGCGTGTAATTTCAGTTCACTTTTGTGTGATTTGGAATGTTTTATTGCAATTTACCAATTTAAGAAATCAGTAGTAGTGGTGACTTGGCTTCTCCATGTAGCAGCCATTCAGTAATGTCCCTGTGGTTATGCTGTGTTGTGAGAATAGTCTCAACTAAAAGACTATAATAAAATGGTGCCTTGGCCATTCCGTAGTACACAATCCCAGTAACTTTTTATTATATAAGTTCTATGATGAAAGTGTTCCATCAGCTTTCACTGTAACTTGTACTGAGCATTATTAGGAAAGGAATAGAGGACAAACCCTATTTTTTTTGTTGTGTAAATTCATGACAGATTGGCATCTTGAATACTGTTTGCAGTTCTGATCCCCCATATCGAAAGGGGTGTAGTGGAGCTGGAAGAGTGTTGAGAGTGTGTAACAGGAATAAGGGATATAGACTGGCTCCTATCCATGGAACTGTGTGTAGGTTAGACTTTTACTCAGTTATCTTTTATCTGGAAAAGAAATAAAAACGAGAGGTGCATAAAGTCATCATTAGCATGAAGAGAGGGAAAGGACTGATAATTGTTATACTGGAAGAGATGGTGAATGAGAGTTTTAGAGATGGGAAGTCACTTGGAGGGGAGAAAACCTCAAACACACACGTAACGGAGATACTTCTTCACACACTGGTCCAGCTGTGGAAGGCTTTGTTACGTATTGTGGATGATTAATCTTAAAGAGGCTGGAGGAGCAACTGGACAAATTTGCACTAGAGGGGAATGTTTCTACAAGTAGTCCCTGATACGACCTCTAGCCTTAGAAATCCCTGAGCCACAAAATAGTCTGACTGTTTTAAGGAAGGAAAGCTAAATGCATGCTCTGCCTGTGGTTTCCTGTAGGCATCTGCTAAGGCTGCTGTGGCAAACAGACACTGGGCTTGATGGGCCTTTGATTGGGTGAGACCTTGTGTTTTAAAAAGTTGGTGTAGCCATGAATATTGAAAAGCTCTGCACTTTCCTATAGTAATATAGAATAATGTTCTTTTTTCATATCTTCTTTGATAGTTTAGGGCACATGCTTCAACATATTATCCATACTTGTGTGAAATCATGCAATTTGACCTGATTCCTGAGCTTCGAGCTGTGCTACGGAAATTCTTCCTACGTATAGGTGTTGTGTTCAAAATCTGCATAACAGAGGAGCAGATACGGACAACTGGGATGAACTTGCCTTCATGGTAGCCCTAAATAGGGTTGGTTACTTCTGCTTGTACATAAAGCTATGGTCCAGAGATGGAATAAAGTGGATGGGGAAAAAATGCGACCCTGGTGTATCAACCAAGCAGCAAGTTACTCTTACCACAATGGCGTTTGGGGAGGAGGAAAACAAATCCTGTTCTGTCCATCCTACAAAACTATCAGCAGTTTAATTTAAATTATTGCTTACAGAGTTAATACAGTAGATGTAAAGTCTTTGTTTCAATGCTAGTCATCCTTATGATCATGTCTGTCTCTTCTAGTCTTTTATCACTTGTTCAGTCTTGCATCCCAGCTAAATCTGATAAAGCAGCTGGATTCCTCAATAGAAATTATCCCCCTTGGAAATAATTACTATAGTTGTATAGCCTTGTGATGTTAGCACATGTGTTCATAATAAACTAAACTGCAGTGGCTAATGACCACCTGAGATCATTCTGGGTTTTTCTTTGTGTGTACAGACTAGACCAGGCAGTGTGTTACGGTTTTTGAAGTGGACAGCCTGTGGGATATTTGGGGAAGGGGTTTTTCCTCCTGTTTAGCAAGTCATTTTAAAAACCTTTTTTAATATCAGTGCTCCATCTTCTAGAACTAATTTATGTCTTTGTGGAAGGTTTTACATCGGGATCACACAATAGCATCTACTCTATTTGGCTTATTTAGTCTTGAGTTAAAGGCATTTAAGAAAAAAAAGTCAAAAAAACCCCCCACTGCCTACCTTTTATACATTGTCAGATCATGGACAGAGCATATACAGTAATACTAAAACCAAGGTTCAGAACAAATAAAATCACATTTTTTTTACCCTTTACTAAATGTATTTAGCAGTAATTGTATCTGTTTAGCAAGAAGTCTCATCCTTAATACATATCAGGTTCTGTCTCTCTACTGCAGATCTGTAACTTCTGATTTGGTTTTTTTGTGCAAATGATTTTTGTTCTCAACTATTAGTTCCTGTTGTGATCTCAAATAAAATTGAATTCCCACAAAGCTGCTCTAGCAAAATTAAACTTAAGTTCATTCATGTACTATGAGTTACTTTCAAAGCATAGAAATTTATTGGTATCTGTGAAGCAAATGTGACTTAACACTGCAGCTTTGCTTCCCCTAGAGATTTTTCTTTCTTTCTTCAAAATGCATCAGTTTTCTGTGACAACTGTTTCCATGATAGCATACCAGTTTACAGTTGAAGTACTGCAGGGCTGGCGTCTGTCCTTTGAACTAATCTTAATTTCAAGACTTCTCTAAACTGGAAGAGTATGGCAAGATGGGAGGAGAGGTTCCACTTCCTAAAATAAACAAAGGTGTTTTATTAACTGCTGTGTTATCCATATTAGCCAAACCTATAAATGTAACAGTATTGTTAAAAAAAAACCAAACAAACAAAACAGTAACAACCTACTTAAATGGTATTAAGTGTTTAACCTGTTACTTTGCTTTTGAAGTTGAGTTTCCTGGTGGGGTGGCTGTAGTTCAGGTTGTCTTGGGATATTCCACTCTCAGAGCTGTTGGGATTCTTTTTCTTTTTTCCTTTTTTTTTGTGTGAGCTATTTCCAAAGGGTTCATATGGTGCTCTTCAGTAAATCTGCTTGTTCTACATAAGCATTGTTTGGGAATGGTTTTGCAGCCAACAGTAGTGGTAAGACATTTACATTTTGACTTTTTATTTTTGACCAAAGAAAAATAAATGGTGGTTGTGGCTCTTTAACTTTTAAGCACCCATTAGATGAAACCTATACAGTAATATTTAATAGAAGGGAATATATGGTGATATTTTACAATAGGAAAAGACTGAAATAAGCAATGCTGATATTTAACTTGCTGCATTTGAAATGTCCTTTTGTGTTGCATTTAGTCTAGTTGCTCATTCTGTAGTAACATCACTTCATCTATTACAGTAAAAATGAAGTATTTATTTTAATTCTATTTAAATCTGTAAGAATAGGCTACTCTTCTTCTGGTCCTAGGTAGTCCTAAAGAAAATATTTTAAACTTTATTTTTTCAGATTTTGAATGTCACTGCCTCATTGAATGTATACCCTTATCTCCCATCAAAACACACGCTATTAAAGTTGCATGCTTTTTCTGTATTTTACAGTTTTGAAAGCCTTACAACTCTTGTCTTAAAACAAGTCTCTTAATTTTCAGATCTTTACTTTAAAGTTGCATTGTAGGCTTTCTTTACTGTAATGTGCAACATGTGTACTGTCTCTGCATATAGAATAAGGGCCTTTAATCAATCCTTTCCTTCAGCCTTAGTTATGAGACTGTTCTTTTACTTAAGTAAAGTTTTCATTGTATTTATACCACTCAAACTGCTGAAACTAGGTATGTGACATCAAAACATCCTAGACTCTGTAATGCATGAAGGAGACGGGGGACTGGAATAAATTTGGATTATAACAGCCTTAATCCTGTCAGTTTTCTGGAATTGATTGTATATGTTAAAGCAATAAGAATGGTACGTTCAGTGTAGTACCTGAAACACTTGTACTCACATCAGCTGTTTGGTTTCCCATATACAGTCAGAGAAATCATAACCCATAGATGTCTTAATGAAGGTAAAAATGCTGAGCCAGAACTCCTGCAGTAGTTGCTGCTGGTTCCAATCTCGTTCTGCCACTGCTGACACAGACTTTATCTGCCTGTAGGGTTTTAGTGGAGCTGTGGCTGAGAGCAAGGTCTGTGTCAGCACATCCTGGTAGAGATCCAGACACCTGTGCAATACATGGAGTAATAAAAACTAACTTCTTAGACTCTTAAAGTAGTGTTATGCAACAAATTAAACTATAAACTGATTTACCTATAATGGTATAAATATGGAGACTGCATGATATTTGTTATTCTTATTTTGGAACCCTCTAGGACATAGGTAGGCAGGGGGAGGATGCTAATGAGGAAAACCCTAAAAACTCCCTTTCGTGGTGATTCTCTTGTCTTACAGTACGAGAAAATACTGTTTTTACAGTGGTTTGTTATCCATGGCTCATCTCACTTTCTGAATTGTTCTGTTCACAATCTAAACCAATGTCCACTAATACAAGCAAACACCCCCTAAATTTTAGCTCAGTCCTTCTGTTAAGAATGAGTAAGATTAAGAATAGTAACATTTAGTCTGAAGTAGAACTAAGCTTTTTCTGTCAAAAATGTAAATTGTTCAGCACCTTTAATGTAATTTGTGTAAAATGTATGTTTTCACATATTTAAAATGCCTAAGTTTTTTGAAGATCTCCATATTAAGTGCATTTAATATCAGTAATTTAAAGAGCATTCATTGCCCAATGGATGTATACATTTTTGAGAGAATACCAAAATTATATAATACAAAAAACTATGTAAAGTTTTCTACATGAAAATACTATGTATAATACTGTTATAATATTCCATGCTTTAATCGAGTGGTAAATCAATAAAGTTTTAAGAAGTGTTGATGGGTTTTTCGTGTAGTTTTTCAGAAGCCTGCTCTATTTAACACGAGAAGAGATCACTGATGGGTGTTTTGGTTTGTTTTTTTTAAACACACCCCTCACTTCTGGCTGCTCTTTTCCTCAGTGAGCATCTCCCCTTCTTTAATCCATAAAAAGGCTCCTGCTTCCTCCTTATAAAACCCGTCCTCTGGCTTTCTGCCCACCAGGCCTCGCGGCCCATACCCGCCCCCAGCCTCGTCCCCACGGCCCGGCTACTGCTGGCCGTGTCCCTCGGGAGCCGCTCGCCATCCCCGCGGGCACCCGGCTTCCCTCAGACCGGGCGGGGGGTGGGCGGGCTCCCACGGCGCCCGAGAGGCGCCCCAGGGCCTTGTGGGAAGAGCCTGGCCATTGGTCGGCTTTCCCGAGGCGAGCGTGGCAAGGATTGGCTCACAGCGCAGCGCGTCGGGGAAGAGGAGGCTGCTGATTGGTCCGGCGGCTGAACTGTGTCACCGCCCTGCGTGATGCGGTCACGGTGCCGCCGCCGCGCCCTCTCACCGCGGTTTGAATGTGAAGCGCAGCCGGAGCTCTCGGAGCCGCCGCTGCTGCCGCCACCGCCGGGGGGAGTCGCCAGGTGAGGCTGGGCCGTGCCGCCCGGCGATGCTGGCGGTGGGACGGCTCTACAGCAAGGCGGCCTGCATGGCCCTCAGCCGGCCGCCGCTCCGCTTCGCGCTGGGCTCGGGCGCTGGGCCCGCGGCGCAGCGAGAGGCGCAGCTCACCATGCTGGGGTACTTCGGCCCGCCTCCCGCAGCTCGCGATTGGCCCGGGGCCTCTGGGGTTGAGCGGTGTGCTCCTCTCATTGGCTTCCGCTGCTGCCAGTCTGGAGGATGGCGGGGAGGGGGAGGGGAGCAAGTTTGTCAGGGCGGTCGGTGCTGTTCGGGGCTCTTCTAGCGCGGCCGCCAGCCTGGCTCGGCCCAGCAGTGATGGGCAGGCAGGCAGGCTGGCCCTTGGGCCCGCTTAGCAGTTGCCGCAGCCGAGCCGGGCTGCCGCCGCATGAGGCAGCGGGAGTCACTGCCGCGGGGGAGGCGCAGTCTGGTGGCGGCGGGGGGCGGGACGGAGCGGCCGCGTCCTCCGGATAAACCGCCGGGCGGCTTCAGACCGGGCAGGCGGCGGAGATGGGGCCGGGGTGTGCTGGGCTGAGGCGGCGGGAGGACGTAGTAAGAACGGGGGTAGCCTCGCTGGTGGCCGGGCCGCGGCCGGGCCTGGAGGGCTCCTCTGCCCGGCCCTGCCGGCGGGAAGCGGTGTGAGCGGTCTGCAGGGGGTTGTGATGGGTCCTCCCAGCTGCTCCCGTGGCCGGGTGGTGCTTGGCTCCCGAGCCCAGCGGTTTGTGAAGTGGGAAGTGAGCGTAAAGATTCTCCGTGGCAGTTTGGCGTAAAGATAATCTTCCCCGTAAAATCCGGACCATAAATATCCATAGGCACGTACATGGTCTTTGGTGAGTGAATGCAGGAACAGAGTTCTCTGAAGTTCTTCGCGTTGCAAGGCTTGGAGGACTGCTGCTGTTAGGTTTTTTTTCTTTTCCCCCTAAGTCTGTCATTAATTTGACTAAAATAGTTAATGTATTAAGCACATTTTATGGGTTTTCTTCTGGAGAGGTGGTCTAAAAATATTCTCATTTTCTGTGGCCTTTTCAGGAGATATATGTCACAATGTAGCAAAAAGCATGGTATCCCTCTAGCAAGTACCACCAGGGTGTTTTGGGCTTTTTTTGTAGTGGAAAAAAAATAGCTGGAGGAAAAGAAAGAAATAAGTGTAAGTAGGTAGCAGGTGAAAGTATTTATCCTTCTGTATGAAGGGTTGAGTAATGGATTCAAATCTTTGTGTTTGGCCTTCAGAGTAAACTCACAGTCAGCTTGAGGTGGATATTTTTTACACGAGTCCCTGTATTACATCTGTATGTGAGGTATTTGTAAAAGGCCATTCAGGATTGTCAATCTCCTTTTTCAGCTTGATTTCCCATTTGAGTCGAGTTTAGTCGTCATAAATGATTTGCATGGGTTTGCACCTCGGCCTTACAAACTTCCCTGGAGCAGATAATTTGTATTTTTTTTAAATACAAAAGATTAAGTATTAGTTTCAACATCATAGTAACGATGCATGAGGCCATTTTGTGGAACAGATGAGCCAGCTATTATTAGTGTTGTTTACTTAGGCTGTACTTTATTGGGATTTTGTTGATTGATGTGAATTGGTGAACAAGGCTGCAGACAAGTAAATCCCCAAAAGGGAGGGGGGTGAAACATGGGAGAGGCAGGACTTAAGTGGATTTTTACTTTTTGCAAAACATGTTGGGATCTCAATTACTCATTAACATTCATTTGGTTCAAGAGGATACTGTTGCGCTCTCTTTTAATGATACAGATGCCATAGTTAAAGTATAAATTGTGTCATTAAAACTCGCTACCTTTGCAAGTGTGCTTAAATAGAAACTATATTTATTGCACTGGTAATCAACATAGAACAAATCCAAAGTGGGACAGACATATTTCAGTCTATCTTACTAATTAGAAATATTGAAACTGTTGCTTCCTCATTACTTCTGTAGTGAGTGAACTGTGCTGATGGTGGTAAGAAGGATGGGCAGAATTGATGATGATATCCTGAACAACAACATGTCCATTAAAACATGTCTTGCTACTGTTTAAGTGTTACTGTAATTTTAATTATTCCAATTAAAGCTGTGAAATTAATATATCGCTGTGGTAAGTATGAGAATATGTGTGGGAGGATTACTAGAGAGGAGTAATTTAGACATTGCACAGAGTTATTCTGTAATAAGTATTGCAGTTTAAATTAATTCCCACCCTAATCTAAGTTAATTTTACAGGGTGGACAGGCCCTCTGGCTTTTCACAGTTTTTGTCTCTTTATAAAAAAAATGAATTTTCTGTTGAGAGTTTTCTTTGATAATGAGTGTTTAATTTTAAACAAGCCTTGACTCTCCAATACATTTTGAATTCTTCTATTTACAATTATGTAGGGAAGGACTGTTCAGCTTTTTGAACCAGGAACACGTTTCTGAGGCTGATGTTCTCAAAAGCAGAACCAAACTCCTGTTTGTCCTGAAAAGGCAAGAGATGGTCTTTTGGCTGTACCTGGTTCATGGTTTGCTGGATGTGTGATCCTGTTCTAGGGGTTTTGTTTCAATAAACTAGATAGTAGCAGTCACATGTAGTTGAAGAAATGGAATGTTTTCTGGTTTGTGCTTGGTGCGCACTAGCTGTTTTACTGGATGAGACATATAAGATGGGACCATGCCTTATGGGGTATAGTCAAGAAGAGCTGTGTCTCTTTGTGGAATCTGGTTTTACATATGTGTAGCTTATAGGATGCCTTTTCTGATCTGTATTTATAACAAAAAACTACTTGTGGGTTTTAGGTTCTGTCGAAATGGAGCTCAGTGATGCCAATTTACAGACTTTAACTGAGTATCTAAAGAAAACACTAGATCCAGATCCTGCTATAAGGCGTCCTGGTAAGTGATTCTCCTGAGTGACCAAAAAGCTTAGTTTCTTTTTGGCTCTTCTGTCTGTGTATAGTGAACTTCAGTGGATGTTTATGCAGTAACCTCTTTGCAGAAGTTCTCAGTATCCTTTTAAAACAAACACACAGCCCCCACCCCCCCAAAAAACCCACCCTTAATGAGCGACGGATATAAATATTCATTTTGTTTGCTTTTTGTAATTTTATTTTCCTTTATTCCTGATTTTTTTTTTTTGTACTGTTACTTAAAACAGTGCTGCTGCTCACCATAAACCAGGATTTACTTCTGTCAGGTTATGGCTTTTTAAAATGGTGAGGAGGCAATATTTCTACATCCTGCTTTGAATTGAGAGCTTTTCTTAATGGCAGAAGCGTTAAAGAGTTTAGTAGTAAAGCTACAGTACCTTTTGTCAGACTTGTTCTGTGGTTCTGTTCTTGTGAAACTCTAGGGAAGTGTTCATGTGTTGATTATTTTAAATAGATACTTGAGGAACTGTAGGACTCCCATTAGAAAAATCAGTTCAGCTTTTGCTAACCGTAGTATATTCTCTTACAGCGGAAAAGTTTCTTGAGTCAGTTGAAGGAAGCCAGAATTATCCGTTGTTACTCTTAACACTGCTGGAGAAATCACAGGAAAATGTCATCAAAGTGTGTGCATCTGTAACCTTCAAGAATTATATTAAAAGGAACTGGAGAATTGTAGGTATCCTAGTGAGTAGCTTTGCTAAGATTTAATAATCCTTTTAAGTTACAATAACATATTCTACAGTAACCTTGAAGAATGTGTGCATGTCTGTGCTCTGTGAAAGAAAGTAGATCACTCAGAGAACACACACGAGGTGTAATTTGCTGATGAGGGACTAAAACCTGGACCATGGGAGTCCAGTCTATTAAAAAGAGCTAGAGCAGGGTGATAAAATGATGAATGAATAATTTGCTCTAATGTATGCATATTTTGCAGAAGCACAATATTTAAAGCTCATTTAACTAACAGTAATATTATTTAAACTAAAATTATTGTGAAGTGTCTGTATGCATGAGCTGGCCAGTTTGGCCTGTATCTATTGTCAGTGTTACACATGTTTCAAGCCAGCACTGCAGCTGAAAGTGATGATACTAGCATCCCTTTCATGGAAACGCATCTAGGGCAAAGATTAGTGTGAGACAGTTTATTTTGGTGGCCTTGCCAGTTTAACATTTAGATGTATTGCCATTTAATCTCACTTTATCATGGTTTTGAAGAGGTCAGAAACATTTTTGATTCAGAGCTCTCAGCATTCATGAAATTTAATTTATGGTAGAAAGTACTACATTTGAGAGCTCAGGTCCTTCAGCAATGAGAGGTTTTAATTGATACTGTCTATATTTTGCCTCACTGAAAGTACTGTTTGTATCTGAAAAATATCAACTGTATAATGTTGCTTTACTACAAGGAAACTGTTAAGTATTTCATCATTACATCTTAGCTGGTACCTATTTACAAATTTGCATGTGATTTTGCCCCTTGCCCTGGCACTAATATTAAGAAGCTGTAGCAGTCCTAGATCTGGTTATGTTTGATAAGATCAGCGTGTTCAGTCTGGCACGAAATTTCTAGAACTTAGTTTCTGTAATACTGCATTCTCAGTCATTTCTCCCAAATTGCATCTTTATCTGTAGTATATTGTAAGTAGAAATAATGTTCTGGTATGGAAAAATTTGTAAGTGGCTTCCTTTTTATGGATTGCTGATGTAATTCAGGATGAGATTTTGTTTTGGAGTACATGGAGATGCTATGCAGTAAGTGCATCCAGAGGAGTGTTACAATGGCTATGTGGCTTCAAGCATGTTGTTTTGTCCAAAATTGCAGCTTTCATTTCAAGAGCAGCTGTATGAACATAAAATACAGCCCTAAGGCTAGCTTACCTAGATCACATGGTTTAATTTAGCAGCCTTGGACTTGACTGATACAAAGCTCAGTGGAAGTAAAAGGATTTTGCCTATTCAAGGACATGAATTTGGTAGAGCCTGGAGAGCCAGGTGCACAAGGCATTTCTGGAGTGAGGGAAGAGTTTGCTTTTTTAAATTTATTTTTAAAGTATGTAGAGAATACTCATCTATGTGCTGCCTCTTGTGTCCTGTAAATAGGTCTCATTTCTTTGAAAAAAAATCTCATAAATAACTCTATAGTAGGATTTGCTATTGCTGATCTCTCCACCACATCTGTCCTCAATCTCTCTACATGCGTAGCAGTGAGTCCTGCTTCCCTACTTGGACCTTGCCTAGTACAGTCATTGCTGCCTTTCACATCATATAAACTTGTAAAGCTCAGGTTTTAAAGATCATCACTTTTTGTGGGTTTTAATGTATGTAGAATTCTGTACATTCTTCTGATTCAGTGCAATGTGATAGAAGTGGGAGAGCAAGTTCTTTGTGTCTTATTTTTGTAACTGCTTGTTTATAGCTAAATAACTCTTGAAATTTTGAAATTACTAAACTTTTTTTAAGTTTATAGGAAGATGGTGAAAGGGAGGTAAGAAGGGGGGTAGTACTGCCATCTGTCTCTCTGGAGGTGCTTGCCTCTTAATTGCTGGTTAATTTCTAGGTTACTCAACTTCAGTGCTGTCATCACAGATAATGTGACTATCACTGCTGTAACTGGTTGATGACAAGCCTCATTATTATTTTATTTCTTTAGCAGAAATTTTCTACCACTTGGCGCTATTAGCTGACTGGACTTTAAACTGGTTGATATTTCAAACTGATTAGATAATTCTTTAATATTATGGGTTTGATGGTGTAACCTGCACTCATCTTCATGTACAGTTTCTAGAAAGTATGACTTGAGGCAGCTTGCACAAAATAAATCTTTGAGGTTGGCAGAAGTGAGGACAGAGATGTGGTTTGGTGTGGTGGAAGAGGAGAGTATTGGTTAAATTTACATCTGTTATTGGCATATGCACCCAGCCATGTTATGGCTGAATTGCTGATTTGAAAAGTCACCATTGGAGAAGGAGAAAAAACTAGCTCAAGGTTTTACAGAAAGATGTAATTTCTTTCGGCTTTTTTCAGGTGCTGCTGTTACAGATTCATTGTAGGCAATATCTTTAACAGATCTAAATTGGTACAAGCAAGTGGTTTCTGAAATGCTGATATTCACTCGTTGCCTAGAGTATACTGACATGCCCATGACTTAATTATTCTTTTAATTTTAGGTTGAGGATGAACCGAACAAAATATGTGAATCAGACAGGATAGCAATTAAAGCCAACATAGTGCCCTTGATGCTTAGCAGCCCAGAACAAATTCAAAAGCAGGTAATATGCCAATTTTTTTGTTATGTCCATGAGACTTTTGGAATACTTTAAGTGTGTGTCAAGGTTCTGGTTATTGGCAGAGCTCAGTTCCCTTACTGATGAGGTCATTCCAATGCAAGTAACTTGGAGTATGTTGTGATAGCTACTTCTGCCTACTTTTTTTTTTAAAGGCAATTACTGTAATGCCAGAAAGTGAGACTGCATGTGCACATTGGATTTCAAGTGAGATTTATATATTTGTCTTGAAAACTAGTAGATATTTAACCCAATGATTTTTGAATCTGGCAAAAGAATAATAAGCATTTTTCTTACGTATTTGCAACACCTGGCATGACTGCTGTATTTTTTGTAATGAGGAGCCTGCCATTGTATCACATCATGGTTATGTTTCCTTTCCAGTTGAGTGATGCTATTAGTATTATTGGTCGGGAAGATTTTCCTCAAAAATGGCCGGACTTACTGACAGAAATGGTGAATCGCTTTCAAAGTGGAGATTTCCATGTCATTAATGGGGTCCTTCGCACTGCTCACTCTTTATTTAAAAGGTATTGGAAATAAGGGAGTTAGTATATGGATTGTAAATTTCTGTTCAACTCTAAATTCTTACCATTAGACTTAATTTTGTAGAGTTACCAAGTCTACGGTTGTGGATTCTACTTATGTTTACTGACTTTTTAATAAGAATTTAAGTGGTTGTCAAATTGTATGTATGGTATTGAACGGTGTTGTTTAGTTCTTATTTACTTGACAGTATTTGTTTCAAGGTTCAGCACAAAAAATTAATTATATGCATCTTAATTTGGTAATAAATATGAGGACTGTATTCTATTTTTTGTGTATGTGTCTTTCACTTGTCAGGTACCGACATGAATTTAAGTCCAATGAATTGTGGACAGAGATCAAACTTGTACTTGATGCCTTTGCTTTGCCCTTGACAAATCTCTTTAAGGTATTTCTTTTTTAATCATTTCTAAAAGAAATTTAGCATTCTGAAATGCTTGTTGTGAATGCTTGCAAAATGAAAACTTAAGAATAGTTGCTTTGGAACTGTTAATGAGGTTCAAACAGAAGTCATGAAGTGAGACCTGACAGGATTGGTAAGGGGAGGGAAAGGAACTGTATTTTCTGGTTTTGTTTTTTTGTTACTTGACACTTTGCAGTACCTCTTGTCAATGTGGTTTGTGTGTGCATGTTACTTGACTGAATCTTATGTCTTTTTCTAGGCGACTATTGAACTTTGCAGCACACATGCAAATGATGCTAGTGCTTTGAAGGTTCTCTTTTCTTCTCTCATTCTAATTGCAAAGCTGTTCTACAGTTTAAATTTTCAGGTGAATCTCCTTGTTCTTCTAATAGTTTTGCTTTGATCTCACGAAGCTGTTATCCTCTTATTTATAGGATCCATTTGAGGCAGCCTTTAAGGCCATGCTTTATTGCAAAAATAAAAGTTGACAGTCTGCATCAACGCTGGAGTAAAGGCACAGTAAGGATGGGGTTAATTAACATGTTAGCCTGGCCCTATCTAAACAAAAGTTCAAGAGAGTCTAAGCTCTTGTCATAGCAAAGAGGCGTTGTCTGGATAGCTCTCTGAGTATGAGCTGTGAGAGACAGAAGTGAAATGCCTGAGTTTGTACTCACTGTGCTCCTTTATAAATATGTCTGTACTGACATGAACTCCGTCATGTAGATGTAAGTCAAACCAGTAGCTCTGTAGCACTGTAGTAGCAAGTAATTCTGGTAGCAGTGTGGGGTTTTCTGTTTTGAAATTGGATATGAATCTCTAACATTATTAAATAAATGCACTATATGAAAAATGGTAAAAATATACTTTCTGAAGTGACAAATGTTTAGTGTCTCAACATGAATCTAAGTCTGTGAAGTGTGATAATCACACCTTGCTTGCTTCAGCTGTTCTTCCATATTGGGCAAAAGAGCAAGCTGGAGTTAAAAGGGAGGTTTGTGCTCTTTTGTTCTGAGAGTAAGAGGCAATAAGGTTTACTCTTTGTAAAGCTGTAGGCTGTATAGGGTGTAAGCAATGAGTTTATTTGGAAATAGTGTATTCCAAAGCCTGTGTCTGGAGGGTTTTCATGAGAGGACGAGGGAGTATTGTTTAATTTTGAAGATTATTTTCCATGCTTTGTTGTCCCTCAGTAGATTATGAGGTGGATACATACTACTTACAAAGTGGGTATGTTATCTAAGCAGTGTAATCAGAAATTTAAATGTAGATTTATAGAATCATAGAATCGTTTAGGTTGGAAAATACCTTTAAGATCAGGTCCAACAATTTTTCCTAGTATCCAATCTAATTTAAGCTTTTCCTTCACAGGATCTTCCTGAGTTTTTTGAAGATAACATGGAGACGTGGATGACAAATTTTCATACTCTTTTAACTTTAGATAATAAACTTTTGCAGACTGATGTAAGTACTGTGTAAACCTCCTTCCTTCCCTCTGTGTCATGGAGTGGATTGACTGAGAACTTAAGTCTAACTCTGAACAATACAAAGTTTTCTTTGTTGGGTAAGCAAAGGAATAGAATTATTATAAGGAAATAGGGTTTAAGAGAAGTTGCCCAGTTGTCTTACAAATTTGAGGTCCAGTTCTTGAAGTGTGAGCAGAAATCAAATTACAGATAATCGAGTAGATTCTTTCAGGACATCTGCCAAAGTAACCTGATCATTAGAGAGTCACAGTGCTCAGGTTTTCTGTACCTTTCAGCTGGTTCATGCACTGTTTTAGATAACAGGATATCTTAAAGAACTTGAAACAGTTGAACATAGAAGGCATGGTATCCCTGAGTGCTTCAGTTTGGTATTTGCTGTCTTTGTCTAATTGTAAGAATTAGTAGTTTCACAGGTGAAAGATAATACCAAGTCATCAAAGCTCAAATTAATTTTGGGCATGCCTTCTGCATTTTAAATACTGTCTTCCAGCTACAGTACAACAGGTGGCCACATGATGGAGCCAAAGCAACTCTATAAATTTCTTTACAATACGTGGGGAGGCATGTTAGTTGTGCTATAGTTTCATGGCTGATATGGCCAACACTGCTGCTAAAAGCAGCTTTGCTCTCTTCTCTTGTGTCTGTGGGCTACAGGCATTCATGCAGCTCTGTGCTAAACTGAGTCAGGAAGTGATAAGTCTTTTACAGCTATTCCAATTTAAAGTAGCTAGATATGAAGTCTTCTAAGCACATTTTTTGAACACCTTGTGTTGTCTTTTTCCTGCTACATTTGTAAATTAATTTCATGTCAAACTCTCTGGTCTAAATTATTTAAAGTGCATAGTACTTTCATTTAAAATGTAGGTATGATTTATAACTTGCAGTACAGTTCCAGTACAAATCAGCAAAATACAGTAATTCTACTGCAGGATTTCTTTCACCTATTTAGAACATGGTAAAATAATAGTGTAACTATTTCCTTCAAATATGTTGATACTTTAAATATTTAAGTAGTGTTGAAGTTTGGTTAAGTTATTGATTTTGTTTTATGTGAGGATGAAGAAGAAGCTGGATTACTGGAGCTCTTGAAATCACAAATTTGTGATAATGCTGCTTTATATGCTCAAAAATATGATGAAGAATTCCAGCCCTACCTGCCACGTTTTGTAACAGCAATCTGGAATCTGTTAGTCACAACAGGCCAGGAAGTGAAATATGACTTGGTAAGCTGTTATCAACTGATCTTGTCAAGTTTAATAATGAATTATAAATTGGTCAGTCATGCTAAAACTGTATTTCTTTTGTTTGTGGTGTTCAAGCTGGTTAGTAATGCAATCCAGTTTCTGGCCTCAGTTTGTGAGAGACCACATTACAAGCATCTGTTTGAAGACCAGAATACATTGACAAGCATCTGTGAAAAAGTTATTGTTCCCAATATGGAATTTAGAGGTAACTTTTTGAGACTTCTGTTTTCAAAGACACAATAAAATCTAGCTAATTTTAGTGATATGTGGCTTTAGAGGACTAAGAATTGAGGATTACCTCTTGTGTGCTTTAGTAACAGATTCAAAACCAATTTCTGCAACAGATTGTTTTGTAGAATTATATGAATATAATAACTTTTCTGTCTTACTGGGATCTCAAATTGAAAAGCATAGGAAGTCTGGTCATGTGCCACCAATAACTTTTCATGATTAAAGTGAGTGTCAGAGTAATTCAAGGAGTCTAAATAGGCATGGATATCAGGCCTACTAAATTGTGATGGCTATTTCTCCAAGTTTTGATGGGCTTATATTGATTCTAGTATCTAAAATATGGTCAAGATATATTGCAGTGATAAGAAGCTTCTCTCTTAAATTTATGACTCTGGAAGCCTCTTTAAATACACTTAGTGTTGAATATGTCCTGTCTTTTTTTCTTCAGCTCATGATGTGTTAAAGAATAATTTGTGGGGCAGCAGCAAGCTAAACAGGCTAGTCTGGCTGGATATTTCTGACTAATTTCTATTAATCTTACAGAAAAGTACTTGGAAAAAATAGCAAGTTGATAATAATACACCTTTTTACCATAAAACCCAGAGATCTCAGTATTTAAACGTCTATGTATTTTATATTTTCAGCGGCTGATGAAGAAGCGTTTGAAGATAATTCTGAAGAATATATAAGAAGGGATTTGGAAGGATCTGGTAATCCACAGATTTATACTAAGAATACTTGGTCTTTAAATATAGCTCTAAAGAGCTGAAGCAATTTACTGAGCTTTTATAACTTATTTTTTAAATTGGGAAGGTTCCCTCCTGCCCAAGAGATTTTCACCCATGCTTTGAACAAGTTTACTGTCATGATATGCCCATCACAGTGTCTTTTTTGTTTTGGACAATGTTTTTATAGGGTTTTTTCCTTAATTGGATTGGTATGTCTCCTGCACTGCACACATTCTCATTTCAGCAAATATAGCCTGTAAGTCAATGCTGAATAGTGGCCATACTTGTGTATTTAGTTCCTATGTGTAGAGTTTTAAATAACATGGAGAGACTGTGCCTGTATTTAGTAGTCTGTCATGCTGAAACTGAAATTCTGACCGATGTTGCATACAAACCTGTGATCAAGCCAGCTGGATGGCAGCCAGCCCTTGTACACTGGCACCATGTTCAAACCAATACAGCAACCGTCCTGAAAACACAGTGCTGCGCTAACAGAGCTACTTGATTTTCTGATTGTAGCTCTCTGGTTTTCAGCCAGGTCAGAGCACAAATGAACTGCATCTAGATGTGTATGACAATTCTGTATTTGCTGTTCTGTGCCACTGACAGTTTACTGACTGACACTTTTAGATTAATGACACTACATAATAGATTTAAGAAATTACTGTAGCTTGCAGTGGAGGACAAAAATCGGAGGAGAATGTTTTTGAACTTTTTTCAAGCAAATGTTTTGTCATTCTTATCCAGGATTGGCTGCACTTTAGGTATTTGAAGCTTTCATTTGTTAGCTATTTCTGCTTTTAAGAGAATTGAGGCAAGAAGTATTTCTGTTCTTCAGAGATTACTTTGGAAATGTACTCTATTACATTTAAATTGACTTGCTTTATTTTCCTTCTGGTGCTTCTGTTAGTATATTGTGTTAAGGGCCAGCTGACTTTTTTTTTTCCTTTCTTGAAACGAGGAATTTTTACAGATTTTTTTTTTTTCTTTTACAAAAATGTACTGATTCAATGTGGTGGGCCAGCAGCTAAGCACCACACAGCAACTTGCTCACTTCCCACCCTGCTGCAATGAGGATGAGGAAGAGTAGAAGTGAGAAGACTTGTGGACAGAGATAAAGACAGTATAAGTGAAAGAAAGAAGAAGAAAAGAGAAGGTGGAAAAAAAAAAAAGTAGTCAATGACTCGCCACCTCCCACAGTAGACTGATGCCCAGCCTGTCCCTGAGCAATGGCTACCTCCCCAAAAACCCTCTTCCCTCAGTTTTTATTGGCAAGCATGACGTTATACAGTGTGGAATATCCCTTGGGTCAGTTTGGATCAGCTATCCAGGTTGTCTCCCCTCCCAACTTCTTGCCCACCCCCAGCCTACTTCCTGGGAAGGAAAAAGAGAAAGCCTTGACACCATGCAAGCACTTTTCAGCAACAGCCAAAACACTGGGTCCTTTCAACAGTTTTAGTCACCAGTACAAAACACAGCACCATATGGGCTGCTATGAAGAAAATTAACTCCCTCCCAACCAGATTTGGGTGCATAATTGTTAACACAGTAAAAAGCCTCCCCCTGCACGCTTACTGAAACCTTCAGAGGGCTGTGAAACTTGTTAATACATGTGCAGTGTTGGTAGAGGTTCTTTCCTCTTTGTTGTACAAACAGTCCCTATTATGACAGTAAGTAAAAGACTTAAATGTGTTCTTATGCATCGGTGTGGAGGATTGCAAGAATTAAAAGTGTGGCTGTAACTTAAGAAGTTGTATATTAATGTATTATTATGTTTATTAATATGAAAAGCTGCATACTTTCTCATATCCAAAGCATCTTTGGTTCTCATGCAGACATCGACACCAGGCGCAGAGCAGCTTGTGACCTAGTCAGAGGCTTGTGCAAATTTTTTGAAGGACCTGTGACAGGGATTTTTTCTGGATATGTTAATTCTATGCTGCAAGAATATGCAAAGAATCCATCTGTTAACTGGAAGCACAAAGACGCAGCTATTTACCTTGTTACGTCTTTGGCATCCAAAGCTCAAACACAGAAGGTACTTTTACGTTCTATTCATTTTAATCCATATACATTAAAATATTATAGTGTATATGAGGACTGCAGTTCATGTTATGGTGCTTCAGAATGGGACTAACTGTATTTGTAGTAGTTTAATGTTGGTGAGATTAGAAGTTGTCCATTACATAATCCTACCACAGTTGGTAATTTGGAGGTATCTGATCTTCAGATAGATTGGGTGAAGTTAACAACCATTTATGACTAGTTGGCAGGTCTGATTAGCATGTGTGAAGCAGCCATGTGAAGAAACAGAATTAGCTTGGGTCTAGAACCTCTGAGCTTTTAAATGGTACTGAGCTGAGTCTGTAAGCCATGGAAGGCCAAATTTAGCTTTACAGAAGATGATCAGAAGTGTTAAGCAGACTAGAAGGAATCTAAGTGACTCTTACAGTTCTTGTCATTATATTTCCCAATGTTTCCTGTTAGTTGTTTATGATTTGGAAATGGCCTGCGAATGCTAATGATGGCTGGAAATGGATCTCATTACTTGTTTGGGAGAAAGCAACTAATAGGCTGGATACATTGAAAAGCCACACCTGAGCTAAACTCTATTTGTAAACAGTAGCATGGTATCAAACATCCTACAGAACAGACTTTAATATACTACTCAATATTTTAAATGTTATTACAGTTCAAATCTTAGTGGCTTTACAAGACAGATTTGAGGCAAACATATTAAAACATGTTGTACAGCATCTTTATGCGATTTTGCTGAAGTTTCTCAGTCTTTTTCTGAATCTCTAGCTGTATACTACTACACAGCAATTGCTAAGAAGTGATGCGTAATGTGAACCAGTGTCTTCTAGCAAGTAGAAAACTGCTAAGTTGTACATCTTTCTTTTTCTGTGCTAAATAGTGGCAAATATGGGATAACATCACTTAGGATGCTTGATTGATAAATATCCATCTGAAAATCCTGTTTTAAGAATTAGTTGCATTTTTCATAAGAGAGCAGCAAAATAATGATCACTTAGTTTTCTAATTCAGAATTGGAGTTTGAGTCCTAAACCTTTCCTTTTAAAAAGGCCTATCACAAAAAAAGGTATCAAGCTAGTAAGATGCAGATACCTTCTATCTAAAATGTTGTTTGATTACTACTGTATTACATGCTATTATTCCTCAACTCAGAGGTGGTAACTTTGAACCTCGATCGTGCTACAGCTGAAACCTAGACTCTAAAAAAACATTAAGAAAAAGAAATTGGATGGCTCTCTGCTAAAGATGCAGTTTCAACATTCTCATCATGTGCATGTATGCTTTAGATTTCTTTAATTAAAAGCACATAAAAATGAGTAAGAAAAATAGCTGAATGTCAACCAATAAAACCAGAGTTGGTTTGGTTTTTGTTTTTCTAGCATGGAATAACACAAGCCAATGAACTTGTTAATCTGACAGAATTCTTTGTGAATCACATTCAACCTGACTTAAAGTCTGCTAGTGGTAAGTTAATATTAATTTTGATATGGCATTTGTTGTGATACATCTATAACCTTGACTGTGGCCATAGTTTAAGGCTCAAGCACTCATATATCAGCATATCTCTGAGACAGAAGACTGTTAACACCTGGCACAACGGAAGTAATTCAAATTTGTTTGGCTGGCAATGAATGAGCTTTTAAACAAAGGTGGATTACCACATGCTATCTGCAAGATCAGAGCATGTATACACATGGTTGCTATCAGCTACATGCTTAAACTTGTTGAATCAAAGTAATTTGATTTCTGTATTTGAGACCTTATGGCAAACTTCTGTGCTATAGAAAACCCTGAGAAGTTAAAATGCTGAAGGCTAGGTTGTAGCCTATGTCAGCCCATATTGATGAGATTACGGATGTCTAGATTTAAGCCACAATTTGTTTTGTGCTTCAGCAATTACCTTATGATATTTGGAAGGTAGTGGGTTGTCTTGGAGTATGTCATTGGAGGTTGTTAAAATTGGAGCCAGAAGCGAAATTTCATGTGAAAGAGTTGGACGGTACACTTAATGGTACTGGGGTGTGATTTGTACCTAAAACTGATACTCTGACAGTGCCTGTACAGAAATGCAGAAACTAAGCAACATAGAAAAACATCATGTGTATTATTTTGGAGGGGAAAAATCATGACTTAATGTCACCCCTATATATAGTATATGTTCAGTAATCACACTTATATGAAAAGTATCAACAAAATTTGCATATTTTTCTATTACAGTGAATGAATTCCCTGTGCTAAAAGCAGATGGTATCAAATATATCATGATTTTTAGAAACCAAGTAAGTTTTTCTTTTACTCTTATGGTAAAAACGTATTGTAGTTTGTTACTTTATACTTGCCAAGCCTAATTTGTCCTACTTGGCCATATGTTAACTCAACAGGTGTTTAATAGTCATATGTAACACTTCATGCTGAATTTTTAGTTTCGAAAGTAAATGATATTGCTATAAATATCCAATTAACATATAGTCTATATGCTATCCATATACACTGAACATCTTAGCATGCTTAGTTCTGCAACACTCAGACTTTTTCAAGTGAATATTAATGTAAATACACTTGATTGCTCATATTGTTGCCGTCGTTGTTAGGGAGTAGAGCAACTTTGTCCTTTACCTTTTCTGATTTGTGAGATGCAGTAAGAAAATATATTGAGTATTATTTCTAAATTTTTAGATTACCTTTATTCGTCTTTTATGAAATATCTGTGATTTTTTTTAAAGCTTCATATTTTTTTAATTGCCAGTTAAGACAAAGTAAAATGGAAGGAGAAATGTACTTTAGGAATATATGCACTTACTGACAATCAAATGTAACACTGATGTTCAGGGGAAGTATACAGGCGATGACAGAAATAGCTCCCTCTTGATTGTCAAGGTGTGATTTAGCAACTGGCAGAGCCTTCTAAGATTTCTTCCTCTGCCAAGCTTTCAGATGGTAGCTGATGAGCTCAGAGTGGTTGTGCTCTAGTGTTGAACCATCTGTATTTTTATGTAACATATGTATAATTTGTTGTTACATTTTTGTAGGTACCAAAAGAACAACTGTTGATATCTATTCCTCTCTTAATCAATCATCTTCAAGCGGAAAGTATTGTGGTCCATACTTACGCAGCCCATGCTCTTGAAAGACTGTTTACCATGAGGGGGACAAATAATACTACCCTGTAAGTTTTCAAGCAGAGATAAACTCATTGCTACATAGGTTTTATCCATTAAGGATGAAAAATACCTGTAGAGGATATTTTATTTCTTACTATGACAATATTGTAAAATGCTTGAAGTTTGTGAATATCTGTCATCATTAAAGAGCTGTGTTTTACTTAACAGCATTACAGCTGCAGAAATGGCACCATTTGTAGAAGTGCTATTAACAAATCTTTTTAAAGCTCTGACACTTCCTGGCTCATCTGAAAATGAATATATCATGAAAGGTAAATGCTTTATGAGTTCTACAATATAAAGTAACTTTGTTAACATGAGGTAAAGGCTTACAGTTACAGGCTACTGAAATTTTTATTTGAAAAACCTAGTTTGTGCAAACCTGCTGAAGAGGTACATGCAGCTTGCAGTTATTTACCAGACTGTATTAAGTCATCTTTGACTGAATTTATGTTACCAAAGAGAAATGCTAAACATAATGGTATTGTGACAAATTATTTCTCAAATGGTAGTCTTTGTAGTCAGAACAGTTACCTGAGCAGCATCAGTAGGAAATCTGAGTGGGCTCTGGCTAATAGTATGCCAAGATTTGAGACTCGCCCAAGATAAATGACGGCCTTTGCAAAGTTGCTTAATCTTCTGTGCTCTGTCTGTAGAATGGGGATAATGAGGCTTTGCTTTATCCTTTGTCATGATTATAGATTGATTGCCTCTGCAGCAGGTGCTCTTTCTTGGGATCCAATTTAATAGTAAAATGTAAAGGATTTAGGCATATGATGGATGACAGAAGTGTATGTTTGTCTCCAGAAGATAATGGTTTCAATTTATTTGCAGCCATCATGAGGAGTTTTTCTCTGCTCCAGGAATCCATAATTCCATACATCCCTTCTGTGATCACACAGCTTACACAGAAACTGCTGGCTGTCAGTAAGGTAAAGAAACAGGCTATCTGAGCAAAATGTTGGCTTTTCACCTTTTAGAGCAGTCTTTCTAAAGATTTATGCATACCTTGTTGCTTGTGTTCTGTTAGAATACTGTAAATTGTTCAGTATTTTCTGACTAAAATAAGTTAAAACAGCCTTTCACTCAAGTACTTTCTTCCTTTTAGGACATGCTTTCAGGTGATTCTCCCTTGCTCTCATCTGAAATTTGGAAATAGCGTATGAAAACTTTTTGTAATACTAGTTTGTTCTAGTATAAACGCTTGCTTGTGCAGAGGCCACCACTACAATAGCGTGTTTTCTCACAACTCCTTTATTCTTTGTCCATGAAACTTCTGAAGCTAATGTTAAATTTAGGCACTGAAATGTGGGATTAAATTAAATTACCCTCCTGCTTTTGGTGGGTAAAATTCTCATAGCTTTTTGTTCAGGCTGGGTTAATATTCTTGAACATTGACATTAGGGAATGCTTCAGAATACCTTCATCAACTATCCAAAAAACTTTTACTATGTATAGTTTAACTTAGCTGCAGAGTATAAGTAAGTGTTCAATAAGGAATTGACTAGTACTTAAAGGATTGAAAAATAATTTTTTTCCAGTTTTTATTTTGTGATACTTTTAACTGCTTGCTAGTTTATGCAGAGCTTCTGAAGAACACTTTTCTTTAAAATATTTATAAAAACCACCCCTCCTTTATACTTAAAAGGTTTTTATGTTTGCTTTTGTCTATGGAATTAATTTCATTAGCATATTATTTAATAAGTCATAAGTATCCTTATTCCCAATTGCTACTTTAGACTTCAGTTGAAATAAAAAAATGTATTTTGATAAATAAGTGACTTGGCTGCAGGTTTGGGTTGATTTATCTGTTTATAACTTGCTTTTAGAATCCAAGCAAACCTCACTTTAATCATTACATGTTTGAATCAATATGCTTGTCGATAAGGATAACATGCAAAGCAAACCCTGATGCAGTTGGAAGCTTTGAAGAGGCTTTGTTTATGGTGTTCACTGAGATACTACAGAATGATGTGCAAGGTAAATTAAAATCAGTAAGTGCTTGTGCTCTCTCTCTACTATAATTGGTTGCTATGACTTACCTCGTGGCAGTCTTTCTGTAACACAGGAAATTCAAGTGGGAGCTCAGCATGTTGACAGTCCTAGTAAACACTTTTAGGAAGCGTCTGGGTTGTTCCATAGGCTACATCGACTGTATTAACTTACTGTAAAAACAAACTGTAGTTTTAAAATATCTAACAATCACTACTCCAGAGCCTCTTACTATTATTCTTAATTGTATTGCCTTATTTTTAGTAGTTTGTTTTCCATGTTCTGAAACATTAACTAATAGAGGAAATAGGCATTGTATATACACAATGCTTGCAATTTTTTGGAATAATTAAATTTGGGAAATGATACATTTCTGCAAGGTTTTACTTGTTGGTATCTTTGTGTTGATATCATAAAATTGTAGGTTCAATCAGTAGATACATGGTTCCTAGGAACTGATAGAGACAGTATTTGCTGAATTTCTAAATGTCATCATTTCTTTTCCAGAGTTCATTCCATATGTGTTTCAAGTGATGTCCCTACTTCTAGAAATGCATAAAAATGAAATCCCATCATCCTATATGGCATTGTTTCCTCATCTACTTCAGCCAGTATTATGGGAAAGGACAGGAAACATTCCTCCTTTGGTCCGACTCCTGCAGGCTTATTTAGAGCGGGGTGCCAATACAATAGCAAGTGCTGCTGCTGACAAAATTGTAAGTTGGATTGATTTATTCACAGTGTATGCCTGTAGACATGTTGATTTAAGATTAAAAATTATGAGGAAGTTTTTCCTTTAGTGAATAGCTGGATTTGTGTAGAATTTGTGCTTACACTTCAAATTAATGGTGCTTACATAGAAAGACAAAAAAATACTATGAATGCAGGCTTTTTGGATGCTTTTCCATTATGTGGAGATTGTCTTGCTTTTGTCAATTAAGATGAAAATTCCTGCACTTAGTTTTTGCAGTCAGGTAAGTTTCTGCAATTTTCCCCATCTCGTTTGCCTCATGTTGATCACTGGATCAGGAATATTCACAGAGGTTCTGTTCAGAAGAGTCTTGAGAAGAGTGTGAGGAGGAGCCAAAATATTGGGAGATCTGAGGATTAGTGGGAGATTTATTCTGCATACTTCTGTTATTTCTGCTGCATGATCTGCTATAGTCAGACTTGATTAGACAATGCCATTGATGAAGCAGACATGCATGTTCAAATTGGCTTTGGTGTTCATTTGGTCCAGGTTAATCTTAATGTTCAAAGGAACATTGCTTGATCCCGATAGAAATAGGTTTTCCTTGTCCTTAACTGCAGAAACAGAATCCTGGTTTAGCTTATGAAAGCTTTTGCCTTGGTGTATGCCTTAGATGGTAAGGGCCAACTTTGTGGTAGGTCACATATGAAGAACTGTTGTATAGAGTTTTATATTTGCTTTGCTTACAGCCTGGATTGTTAGGTGTGTTCCAGAAGTTGATTGCCTCTAAAGCTAATGACCATCAAGGATTCTATCTTCTAAACAGTATTATAGAGCACATGCCTCCGTAAGTATGAGTTGAAATTACATTCAAAACTAATTTCTGTAGACTATTTGATATGTTTGTATACTTTGTAGTTAATGTTTAACAACTCAAAAATGTCACATTTATCAGTAAAATAGATTTGAATTTATACGTTTTCTGTGAAGTGATGTTAGTAAAAGCCTAGTATGAATTGAATAACTATTCTTTTACATTTCCAGTGAATCAGTTGACCAGTACAGGAAACAGATCTTCATTCTACTATTCCAAAGACTTCAAAATTCCAAAACAACAAAATTTATCAAAAGTAAGTTCCTTCCTATATGAAAAGCTTCAGCACTGGTGATGCTGACAGTTTAAAACATGCAGCTGTACTGAATCAGTATCCTATTGTGTCCTGTGACTGCGCAGATGAAGGGATACTAGTGACTCTTAACATCTGTGACTTGCTTCAAATTATTTGTGTAATCAAGGGTGGCATATAGGGCAGTTGCCACAGCAGGTGACACTTTCTTCATGAACACTGAAGGAATGGAACTAAAATAAGGGAAAAGACTTGTGTATTCCTCTTTCTTACTGTGTGTGATATCATTAATTATCTGAAAGTGTCTCCATTTAATCTTCAGCTTATACCAGCAAACTTTCGCTCTCACACAACACAGTAATACTGACCATGCTTCCTTTTGTTACATATAGTTGTGTGTTACTACTCTTAAATATTCTATGCATTTGTGTCATTCTGCCTTAATATGACTTAAGTTATTGCTAAGGTTTTATATTAAACTAGCAAAGCTGTGACAAACTATTGAAATACATAGTCTGGTTATTCCTGCTGTAACAGGAAGATTATTGTCATACTGATGAAATTATTTTAATGATACTACCACTACACAAGATATGCAACGTCTATTACTTAATCCTGTAAAATCTGGTTAATGCCACCTGATAGGAACAAGAATGATAGGATTGCTTATGATAGTCTTCCAGAAACAAAATGTAAGTGGTGCTTTTAATGCATTGCATCTGTGCTCTGGTACAAAGGGAAGGAAAGGGATTCACAACTGATCTGAAAAACTGCATTGCATGAAGTTTTCAGCTAAAAGCATTGAAGAGTTCTTTTGGTCCTTGATCTGAAAAATTTGCAAATGGCTTTTCTAATGCTTTGTAAGTGCTATAAGAGGAAAAAGGACTGAATCTTGTCTTAGTTGTCTTACTGCCATGTTTTAGTGTGGTGTGGTACATGAAAAGATCAGCAATTTTTAGGCAAACTTCAAGGTAGCAAGTTAATGTACTTCACTAAAACTGGATGTTTATAAAGATTGCCATTTCTATCCCCTTGAAAAACTTGTTAGAATGTGTTTTGCTGCTGACTCTAAAGCTATTCTTTTCATGTTGAGTTTTAATTTGACCTTTTTCTTGTTACAGGTTTCCTAGTCTTCATTAACTTGTACTGCATAAAATATGGGGCGTTAGCTCTGCAGGAAATATTTGACAGCATACAGCCAAAGTTAGTATGATTTTTTTTTTTAATTTAACACTGCTGTGTAATTTTTCTCTTTTAAAGTAGGAAATAGTTGTCTCCTTCAGCTAAAACTGCAAACTGCATTTGTTGCTAATTTGACTAGCCAAATGTTTCTTCTGATGTGGTTGATGTATTTGTCTAGCAATTTTTCTGATCTGCTGCCCACAGTTCCTCGTTGATAGTTCAAGATATTAATCTCCTAAGCAGGATATAAAAAGAAAAGAGTGATGGTTTATTCCTTTCCCTTTGTGAAAAGTTTGTATGCTCAAATTTCTACTATCACTGCAGCAGGGCAGCATCTTAATAAATTAATCTGGTTTTCTCTTTTTCGTAGTTGTTCATATTGTTTCTGGTTTTCTTTTGCAACCGTAATGCTGATAAAGCTTTGTAATACTTTTTCTTTTAATATCATAATAGGATGTTTGGAATGGTTTTGGAGAAAATTATAATTCCTGAAATCCAGAAAGTGTCTGGACAAGTTGAAAAGAAAATCTGTGCTGTTGGCATTACAAAAATATTAACAGAATGTCCTCCTATGATGGACACCGAGTACACTAAGCTGTGGTATGTAGAACGCTTCTTCAAGTCCTGTTAGTGAGGCTATTTGATTTTTCAAAAATGTGAGCTATCGTAAAAATATATTTTTCAAATAAACACTGTTGTGATTTCTTCAGGCCTGCTATTGATATGAGGCTGAGTTTCAGGCTTTTCATACCACTTCCTTTTCTTAACAAATAAAACTGTATTTTTAAAGCAGATGCCAGAACTGGTTTGAGATTTTTGTGGTGGAGATAGCACTGATTGGACTAGCTAGGACTGCATTTAAGAAAATACACTACTTTCTTTTAGCTTGTATTCTTTCTGAAAAGCTAGGCCCAGTTTTGACATATAACTGTTCTACTAGTCAAGATACCTGAGCATGCTTATAACCTGACAGAGAGACTGTAAGATCTTAGCTTGACAGTAGAATTTTGGGGAAAGCTATCTGGGAAGATTGTAAGCCAGTCAGGGATGTCAGGTAGCCTCAACTTAATGACAATAACTGGATCCCTGAACAAGAACTTTTTTTTTTTAATGTACTTAGAGAAAAGGTGTAATTTGGAAATGAATTAATGGCTTTTCTTAAGTATATTTCATGACAATTTGACCTGATAAAAAATAAACACATTGTTCATGCTTTTACTACAAGCACCTACATTATGTCTGTAAAATACACAGATCCACAATTTTTCAAGTCCAGCTCAGATTGGGTGCTTACAATTTCAGTAGCTAAGCAAGTACCTGCAAGGGCTAAATTGCAAAGGATTCCAAGTAATTTGAACATTCTTGTAAAATGCACCCTGTCCTAACGTATTTTAAGCACTCCAATTTTATCCTCCCCTCTTTACATGTAGGACTCCTTTGCTGCAGGCCCTCATTGGCCTTTTTGAACTGCCTGAAGATGACACTGTCCCTGATGAAGAACACTTCATTGACATAGAAGATGCTCCAGGATATCAGACTGCATTCTCTCAGCTAGCCTTTGCTGGAAAAAAAGAACATGATCCCGTAGGTCAAATGGTGAACAACCCTAGAATCCATCTGGCACAGTCTCTTCACAAACTGTCTACAGCATGCCCGGGCAGGGTAGGTGACTTTTATACATGGCATGTTAATGCTGAGTTCTACAGAGAAGAAATGCTTTTTTGATAACGGTCTCTTTTGCTATTGTTTGATAATCAGCAACGTGAAGTATGTCATAACCAGAATGCAAGGTATTGCTCTCTCTTATTCTTGAATGGAATATAGCTTTTGTAAGGTTTTTTCCTCCCATAGTAAAAGGCCGTATTTTCACATTAATTGATTTTAGCAATGATCTTAAATGCACTGTTTCTTAAATGAAAATTTATCCACTTGTAGATATATAACTAATACCTGTCTCCAGTTCATTTGTACATACTCAGGAGATTTCAGGTGACTCATGTTAAATTAAACAAATTAAGTTTACAGTTAACTATTTTAAGCCATAGTGTCTTTGGTCAAGATTTGGTAAGTAAAGATTGCCTAAGAGGTCTGATGTTTGCTGCATCCAGATACGTGCTTTAATAGCTGAAGGTTTTTTTCTACTCTTCTTTCATACTTGATTCAGATAAGTAGTACATAAAACTGTCAGCATCAGGAATTATAATTCCAGCAACTGCTTTCACAGTGAAAAACTGCTGCTCTCAGGATGTCGTTTGACTTTATACCGTATGTTGACACAGTGATTAACAGGATATAGCAGTAGTTTAATGTATACACACATTGACACTTCTGCTCTATCGTATGTTTTAAGGTTCCGTCAATGCTGAGTACTAGTCTGAATGCAGAAGCGTTGCAGTATCTCCAAGGATACCTCCAAGCTGCAAGTGTGACACTGCTCTGAATTGCATATATTCCACAAGCAACATCAAAAGCTGTTTTGTTATACAGAAGGTTGACACTGACTTTTTTTATAGCAGAGCTCAGACAAAATGAAAAATGCTACTTGAAAATGTATTGCAGAATCCATCTTGTAAATGATAAATGTGGCTTTAAGCAGAAATTGAAAGAATTTGGTGGTTTGTGTACTCATAGATAAAAGGTGGCTAACTTTCATTCCCAGTTTAATTTCGAAGGGAATAGTCATAGCAGTTTGTTATGGGATTTATTTGAAATCTGCACCTGCAGTGTTTGGGTAACATTTTGACATGTGTGGAGAGCACTGGCTGTAGAGACTCACTTCGGTCACTAAAATTCCTTTTCATTTTGATGTTGTCCTTTGTATTTCTTTTGTCTTTCCTTAAACTTTATCTAAATTGTGAATAAATAACAAGTACTTGTTTAAAATGCCTGTCACTGTGCGCTTACTGTTTTAGAAGAATGTAGTTGGTTTAAAAAAAGATAATGTTTAAAACTTAGGGTAGAATATAAAATAGTGGGACTGTGAGGATTTTTCTTTATCTTAAGTAATAGTTTAAATACATTGCAGGATCATACAGAGCAAATCTAAAGCTGTGGCAGAAGATCCAAAGCTATTCTCACTCTTGATATTCATCAACAGGTGCACCCCTTCTCTTTGAAGAAGTCATGTCAGTATAGGGCAGCAAAAGCAACTAATACACCCTCTTGGAGCTGGTGTCAGTCTCCACATGGATTTTTAGTGATGTATTAAAACTGAAGCAGTGATCTTAGACTTAAGTTTAACTCGGATGTTCTCCCTGTCTCCTTATAAATACGCTGATTAGGTTTGGTAGCCTTGAGTTCCAGTTGTATCGGTTTACCTTAGTTATGACTGTTTAAGTGACTAGTTCAATGCCTGAGCCTTACTGCATTCTCAGGTGGCCTGGGCACCAAACTACTAGACCATAGGCTTTGGAGCACTGGTACTGCAGGGATATAAATCAATCTAGTTATAGAGACTGAAAAACCTCTTGAATAAGAGTGAAGTCTCAGACTTGTGTGATATTAAGCAATGTCATACATGACACATATTTTTTTTGTTTTAGTTAGTTATCCACAGAAATTCTGCAGATGACGAATCAGGACTGGGGTTTTTTGTAGCTAGAAGCTGGGCCTTGTATCAAGAAAGTTACTGGATTTACTGAGGGTAAACAGAGCAGAATCAGCTGTCTCTTTCTTCCTTAGTATCTGTGGCTGCCATGTGAGAGTGCATGCTGACCATACCTCTTCATACATAAAGAAGTGAGTTGCTTATTAGACAATGGATTTAAACTACTAAGTGCCTAAAAATGTATTAAATGAGTGAGCATCAACAGGTTTTCTTGAATCTGGTCTGTCATGTGATGTCAGACCCTCTTTGTTCATAGGTATGAAGTGAAAGCAGTTCTCAAGTGTGAAATAATACAGTGGTGATCATGAAAAGCATCTGCCTTAATGCTGATGAGAGAGACTGTGATGTGTGGTACAAATTTGCCAAAGCGCCGCGCAGAATGAATTTCAGTAGACAGGCTGAAACCACATGGGAGACATGTGACATTTGTAAGGAGCTGGCTGCCTACCTCGAATGGCAACTTTAATGGAGCTGTGGTCATTCGAAACTTGCAAACCAAAAGAACACTCAGAACTCTGTCTGCTCTGCAGCTTTGTCTTTTTTCCTTGGATAATAGGGAGAACAGTTCTACAGAGAACTCGCAGACCTTTTTTTGCTATCAGCCTCAACCAGAATTAAATTGGTACTGGTGGTCATGTAACAGCAATTTGACGTGCTACCTTTGCATCTATTCAAGTAGACAGTCCATTATGCATGTATGCTACATAACCTTGTGCTGAAATGGGGTTCTTCAGCACTGTGCTCTATCAAGGGGCTCGTATTAGACCATGTTAGTTCTGCAGTTCTAAGCAAGATTTCTTTAGGGACCAGGTTGCTGAGATATGTGAGCAAACAGATGTTTCTTACTTTACCAGTACCAACGCAGATGGAACTGGACAGGATTTACAGCAACAAGTCAGAACCTTTTTGTTCCAAGGTAGCCAAAGAAAAATTGGCTCCTCTGAATGGAAAACTGTCAGTGACTCTTGATGTTCACTATCTTGCACTTCCTGCAACGTGTGACTTTTTTGTTGTTGGACAGACGTTCCGTGTGAATAAGTGCCTAAGTGACTTCGGATCAACAAATACTAGTGGCATACTTGTCCTTTAGTTCACTCAGAGTTGAGTAACTTAGACTTTGTAGACATGGCTGTGGCACTGTTAGTGACGTGTTATTTAGTCCTGACATATTCTGCAGATTTCATAAGGCATGCGGGTGTTTGTATAGAGCACTTACCCTTTCAGGGAAATGAACTTTTCAAGTGTACTGCAGGCAAGCAGATGCATCTCTGTGTCTACAGGCAAATGTTATTGGCAGCACCCTCACCTTCATTTAGGTGGAGACCTTGTTGCTACTTCTGACACCTCCTCTTCTCAAGATTCAGAAGGCAACGCAATGTTCCAACTATAGTTATCTGTTAATTTTAGTGGAAACTGATGCAAGCAATGTTGTAACAGTTTTTCGCAAGATTGTTGAACTTCTCTAGGCCACCCTTCAGTATATCCCTTCTTAAACACTTGGCAAACACCGTTTCTTTAGAAAGCTCAGGCTGGAAACATCTGGTGTCAATGGATCTTCTGCAGACTTGGGAGTATCTCATTCAATGTTAGACAGTTAACTCGTGCCCATCACCTGAGATCTTCTTTTGAAACACTTCTGAAAATAAGTAGCCAATTATCCCTTGCAGCTACTAATGGTAAATTATTCAAATTCAAGAGGAAGAAGATTGCTTGTTCCTTTTCGAGTACGAAATGGGCAAAGGGCCACCTGTTTTGGGATCTTTTGACACCAGAGAGTTCTAATCTACTGTCCTTTTTTGGAGCCTACTGACTGACTTGTGGCTGTCAGCTTCTAACTAACCTTCTGAGGCTTTTGTAGCTGAAGAAATACAAGATTGTTGGTTTAAGGAGGAAAAAAAAAAAACCACCATCACCCTCAAGACCAGTACATATTCTTGTTTTCTTGGGTTGTGAATGGGCCACAGTACTACCAGCATTCCTGCAATGGTGGCAGTGCATACTAAAGCAAAGTTCTATCTCTCTATTTCTTCATATAAATACATGCTAAGATAAGAGTCATCCTCTCGGTGAGCCAGACATTGCATTCTAAAAATTGTCTGATGAGGCCAGAACACCTTCTTTCTCTCCACTGACTTCTGCTTTCAGAAAACTGGATTTTCTTTAGGCTCTCAGTTGCTTGCTGGAATGTGCCTTCCATCAGGCTGCACTACTTTGGTTGTTGCAAGTACTTTTGTACTCGTTCCATGACCTTTCCACGAGCACAGCCTTCCCGAGAGCTGTAACGTTGTGGGGAAGGGGTAGACCAAATCAGAGCTGTCAGAGCACAAGTTGACCTTAAGGCATCCTGTGAGATTCCAGCTCAAAGCTGGTCACAGCAATCTATTGTTTACAGTTCTTCACCCTTCCCTGAAGTTCACTCATTTTTGTACGTTTTTTGTCAAAAATACTGCTGAAATGGTGAAACATTTTGACGAAACTCTGGAAGAAGTTTGCAGCACAGCATCTGTACACGTGTGCTAACTGGGATAAAACCGGCGTGGCTGTGGCAGTGTGGAGATCTAGGCATCCAACTGTATCTAGTGGAGTGGATTGTCTCCCTGACAAATAGAGTGGACAGGAGTTCATGGAAAGCTGGTTTGGACACAGCTATACCCTGTGCTCATGAATGGCTTTGGCGCTTTTCTGCTCCCAAAGCTCCCCATGTCACACCTTGATTTTTATCTTAAAACAACTTAATCCTTTCTTCACAGAAACAATAGTATTTCTCAATACCCGTTTTGCAGATTCTGTCAACAAAAAGCTGAAAGAAGAGTCATGTATTCTTTTAACCCTCAGCAGTATTACAAGGATGTTTTCTCCTGTTTCAGGCATTTCCTTTTAAAATTGTGCAGTTGTTAACTGACCGAGATGTGCTCCAGGCAGGACTTCTCTCTGAACGTTTAAATCTATCTGTAAATCTACCTAGCTATCAGAAAGTAGGATAAATCTTTATTTCCCCTTAGCTTTCTACCCTTACTTATTTAAATCAAGTCATTTTTGCCTTTACTATAGTTTAGAGGAAATCTGAGGTGTTCCTGGGTAATATGGGCTATAATAGTAGTTACCAGCTAGTACGTGAAAAGCTTGGTGGCTTCTGTTGACACCTAGTTGCAAAGTGACTATAGGCTTTAAAATTTTCTCTCTAAATAATAATCTTCTAATTCTCATGAGGTCAAAGCTTATGCTGGACTTACTGTATTGTATTCAAGATGAGAACAGAAGAAAATACCTTAATAATAAAGGAATAAATCTTAATAGAAAGTAAAAGGTATTTTGTTACAAATGAGTTAACATGTCAGAAAAGCAGAATAAAGGGGGTTTAGCACAGCTAGTTCATATATTTAGCTTCCTAGTAAAAAGTTTCCATTTTCAAAAGCTGTGAAGAGAAATTCACACTCTGGTTTTGTGCCTGATATAAGGAGTATTTTGAAGTAATTATTTAACAAAGAAAATATATTAATAACAAATATCAGATTTCTACATGAACATCTGAAAATACTGTAATTACAGTACTGCTTCCTTTGTAAAATGAACTGTAAGTTTCAAATACTTTACAAATTATTATTAGCTAGAAATAGGTCTCTGTCCTTGTTTAAGCTTGATGCATAAAGAAGAGTGGAAAAGTCTCTTGTAATGTTTTCAAATAATTAATAATCACACGTGTACTGGAGGAGTAAATATCCTTCAAAGGGAAAGACAAACATGTTGGGTATTTGAGGTGGTGTGCCAAGTGCTCCTCGGACTTTTGAATGACATATATATTTGCTTAAATTATGGTCAACTTTGTAATCTGGCTGTGGATACTTTTTGTCCCAATTGTGCAGATTTTACACTTATCCAGAAGTCAATTTTCTGGAAAAAGAGAACATAAAATTGAATTTTTAATGTAAGTCAATCTGGGGGGGAAAAAAAGCTAGCTTTGTCATTCCCTGTCTCCACCTAACTTTCTACGAAAAACCTGCACAAATGTTGTTTCTGTTGCAGACAACATGAAGCCTTGCAGTGATGATTACACAACAATTGAAACGTCATTTCCTTCTGAAATATAACTGTTGCTGGCTTGGAATAATTAAAGCATCTAACAGCACATATTATTATGCAACAGACCACGAGAACATATGAATAGATGTTTAAATGTGATATGGGATATATATCTATATACTTATATTCTGGAGAATGTCTTTTAAATGCTATATTGTCAATTGATTTTAAGTGTACGATGTATTTTCTTTATGGTATCTTTGGAATCCATATCAGTATTAAATACAGACATGGAGCTTTAGGTATATTGGTTTTTATTTCTAATTTGGTTTTGCTGAAATGTTGTAGTTATGATTCTCCCCACTAAATATGAAGGCTTTTGTATTTACATGTATTCGGTCAGTAAATGTTGTGGGCTGGATGCCAAATGATTTTGCTGGACAATGGCAGAAATTACTGACTTGCAGTTTAATGTTGCCATAGGGATTAAATGCAACCTTGTAACTTAAAATGTATTTTTACCTATTAAGAAAGATAAAACATTTCTAAACCAAAAAGTTCTCACACTATCTTTTTCTGACAGAATGGATTGACCTATTCTAGCACAACTGGGGACTGTTTAATATGGTACTGTAATTTTTGCTAGCTTCTTTGCTAGTGCAGATTTGTCATAAAAAGCAGTTGTATTGCTTTAAGAAATCACACAGGTTAGGAAAAGCATTGTCTTTAAAATACTTAATTAGAGTTAAGTTTAGAAAAATTAATGATGGCATTTATTTAAATCTTGTAGGGCATTTCAATTGCTACAGTGACCAGGAAGGGAAAGTTGCGCTATGTCAGAAGTTCACTAGACAGCTATATACTACTGCTAATGTAGTTTTCACTCTTCTTTCAAGAGCTACGGCATCTGAAGCAACACAACAGTATTTAAAGGCTCGAGTTGTATGGCAAATCTAAAATTACTAGAAATTATAGACTTTAGAAGTGGCATGCTGGAATTTTTGCTTTCTTAATGCAAAATACATTCATATGTTGGTTTTGACTTAGCTAAGGTACATGGATTCACTCCAGGTCATAATTTCAAGAGTCCAGCAAAACCAATCACGGAATCACCGAGCGCCATGGTGAAGATAGAGGCAGGCAATTATTGGCAGTTGGGGGGGCTTTGGGAAATGGAGGGATAGACACAAAGAGGGAAAATTAAAGCTGCGCATAGAAACTAAAGAGATTTAGCTTACATGCCTTTTACATTCAGATGTAGATGTGGAGTTTATATGCAATCAGCTGCAGAGTTAAATAATGCAAGTTCTGTGCAGCTCTACTCACAACCTGTGGAATTTTTTCCTGGCCGATATTTGCTCAAAGGTTTTTGCACGTACGTAGTTACTGGTTTTACTTGTCTATCTTCTGAGGTTCAACACGATTTTTCCATCCCAGTCATGTATTTTGAAATTTGAGGATTTTTTTTTTTAAATACTGTTTCTCAGTTGTGTTGGCTGACATTCGCTATTAACTCCTTATTTAAAAACAACTTTACTCTGATGTTTGTTTAATCTGAATGCGCCCGTGTCAAACGCAGATACACCTTTGGCCTTTCCCTGTGAAGGCAGACCAGGCTTCCCGGCGGAGGGCCAGCAAGTTCTGCGTTTCCTCCGCTTCAGATTTTCCTTTTCGCAGAAATGCCGCGATGGGAGTAGGAAATGGGGATTTTATATACGTGTCTTTGCGTTATCCGGACACAAGCGGAGCACAGAGGCGGGTGGCGGGGCCGCAGAGGAGCCCTGTGCCTCGCAGGTGCGCGGTGCCGGGGGCGGTTGCGGCGCGTACCGCTGTCTCCCCGCGGAGCCGCCGGCCTCTCGCCGCGCCGCGGGAGCCTCGTACGGGGCCGCTTTCCCAGCAGCGCACGGCGGGCTGTCCCCGGGTGGGCTCCGCGCCCGCGGGGCCGCGCACACGCCATCGGCCGCGGCCCGGCCGTGCGTGCGGGCACTCACGACGCCCCTCCGCTGCCCCCCGAACAGGGCCCTCGGATCGCCCTCGCCCGCCGAGCGAAGGGGGTGCCGGTCCCCGGAGCGGGAGGTAGACGGGCGGGGAGGGGGCTGGGCCCCAGAGGAAGGAGGCCGCGAGCAGTGGCGACCCGGCCCGACCCGCTCCCTTTTCTGGCGCCGCCATCTTGGCGGGGCACGACGGGAGCTGTAGTCCCCCCGCCCCGAGGCGGGCTGCGGCTCTTCCGCCGGGCACGCCGGGACTTGTAGTCTTCGCGAAGGAGGCGGTGCTCCCAGGCGGCCCCCGCGCTCACTCGCTGAGAGCGCGGAGGGGGCGGTACCCGCGGGGGCTCGCCCGCTCTCGATTGGCTATCCTCCCGCCCCGCCTCCCGGCGCGGTGCGTCACTTCCTCCCCGGCCGGAGCTGGCCCCGCTCATTCTCTTTAGTGTTTGCCCTGTGCCCGCCGCCTCCCTCCGCTGCCGCGGTCGCCCCCCGGCCCCCCCCCGGGACCCGGCCCATGGACTGAGCCGCCCGCTGGCCCGCACCACCAGCCGGCCCGGGAGCCGCAGCCCAGGCAGCCAGGTGAGGGGGGAGGCGGCCCGGGCTCCCCCCGGCGCCGAGGCAGCGGGGCGGGGGGTGGCGGCGGCGGCGGGGCCTAGCGGGGGCCGCGCCGAGCCGAGCCGTGCCGGCGGGGCTGTGGGGAGGGGGCTGCCCCCGCGGCGGGCGGGCCCGCCCCCTCTGCTCCCCCTCCTCTCCCCTCGCCGGCTTCCCCGCCCCGCACGGGGCTTTGCCCGGCTCCCGGGGGCGGCGGCGGGCCGGGTGAGCAGCCCCCGGCCCTGTCCCCACCGCCTGGCGGGGGCCCGGCGCGGGGGAGCGCCCGGCGCGGGGGGGGAGTGGGGCAGGTAGCGGCGGGCGAGCCGCGGGTCCGTCCCCGCTGAGCCTCGATGGGGCCGCCGGCGAGGGCTGCGCGGGCCCCAGCCCGTCCTCCCTGCCCGGGCGGCCGCGGCGCCCCCAAGCCTGTGGGGCGAGCGGTGGGGGCGGCAGGTGACCCGGCCGGCCCCTGCGAGGGAAGTGACAGCGGCGGGGCCGGGTCCCTGACCGCCGTGAGACGGGGCTGGCGGCACCACCAGGCACCCCAAGCGCTCCAGGCAGGTGACGTTGGCAATCCTTCTCTGCCCAAAATCCCCGATTCAGCGCGGAGGGTGACAGTGGTGGCTCCGGCCCCCCCAGGAACAGGGGTTGGTGGCAGCACGGCTGTTTCGGGCTCTCTGAACCCCTTGGAGAAAGTGGCTGCAGCCATCCTGCTTCTCCAGATTGGCCCGAGTGGGTGACAACAGTCAGATACTTCTGCAAAGTCTCAGGGGCACATGATCTCCTGAGACTGAACTAGACGTGTCTGACTGTTGTGATAAAAGGTGTAGGTACGGTGACAACAGCAGGAGACGCCCCCAGCCTTCTCCTTGTACAGATTACAGTGCAAACACCCAGACAGCTGGTATTAGCAGCGTTAGCTTTCTTTCTGAACACTGGCATCATCACACTTTCTCCTCGTTGCCCGCTGGGTTTGGCAGCCATCACTGCACTGGCCTCACTTTTCACTGGTTTTTGATCACAACACTAGTTTTTCAGGAGATGTAATAGCAACAAGTTCCTTTTAAATCTTTACACTGCTTCTGTCTGTCCTAGGGGTTATACAGGGTTTGATGCATTTGGGTTGTCCGTCTAGGTGATACTGTAGCTTGTGGTGTTGACAGCCATTTTTCTGATTTATTCATCTGTTGGGTATTTTTGTAATTGCTTTCCTGGGAGGTTTAAGGCAAACCTGGGAGGAACATCATTTGGAATGTAAATGAAGGCTAAGTGTATATATAGCAGTGAAATAAAGTATCTGAATGAAGTCCTTTGTCTGCTTTTGGAATAGTATATTTATAAAATCTTCTTTTTTCTAACTTGATCATGCAAGTGTGCTACATAGTTCCCTTGCTCAAACTAGCAGAAGTGTATTTTTTTAAATACTAGTGAACATCAAAACTTGAATTTTAATGATGCAGCTATAGTATGATGTAATAAAGCGATCTCTGATTTCTCTATTGATCATCTCATATATGCAACAAATTTGTATGCTCAAACTTGCTGAGATATTCACTGGATGTCTGTCATATCTTGATGAAAATTTAAAGAGCCAATTAGTTGAATTTTTTACCTATTTTCTGATGCTGGATCAGAATCTCATTTCAAACTCTCCTTAAAAAATGGATGCAAGATACAATTCTTTTTCATTATTGTTTTAAGCGGCCACTCTTTCTTTGTTTGAAATTTTTCATAACATTTATCATTAAACATTTTTTCACTGTCAGTACCAGTTAGTCAAAGTATTAGGTATTTTGTGGCAAAATTAAAGTATTCATAGGTTGAAATAAATGTGGGATACTGTAACTGTACAAAGTCAGAGCAAAAGTGAAAACTGGTCTGTGCCTTTCAGATCCTACTGAAGAACAGCAACTTTATTCTGAAGACATATGAACTTTCAAAAAAAAATTCTTTTAATTGCTTTGCCTAGGATCCTTGCCGAGGGGTTGATTATTTTATTAGAGTTCTTGAAGATACAACTGGAACAATAGAGGAGATCTGTGTACTGATTACCATGTTAACCATAATCAGTGTCAGTGGGCTTTTTTTCATGTGTTCTACTGCAGGAAAAAAGATTCATTAAATATTTTGTCACAGTACTAACTAATTCAGCTAGAAGTAAGCATTTATCTTTATTCATGATTGACTTACCACTTTCTGGTTTATTATTTTGCATTATGTTTGAAACGGTCTGGTTTATGTGTACATCTGCGAGTTCCCTCTTTTCCTTCAGATTTTACTTTCAAATTTTAGCTTTTCATCACCTGTTTTCGTATTAATAATCCATGTTTTAGCTCCCAAACTAATTTGCTTAATATTTAGCATTTCCACCCTTGAAAATTCATCTTACCAGTACTCAAAAAGAGCATGATCTTTTTCTACAGTGAATGTTGCCTTGAGATGTACCTTCTCTTGCCCAAATACTATAGAAAAAGATTTATCTAAGAAGAGAACATTGTTCAGCTAGTGTTTCACATTTTGTGTAAATAGCCTTAAGTATGTAAAATTTGTAGTCTTTTTTTCTCTTGATTGCTAGTGCATATTTATTTAGACTTTCCAATTGTAAATAGTTAGAAGTTGTTCTTAAGCACTTGCAGCAGTCAAAGGCTTTAGAATTTTATGCTATATATTACAAAACTACCACTGATGTGGTTTTTTCAAAGGTATATTAGGAAATGAGCCATTTCAACAAACCTCCTAAAATTTGTGGAAATTTATTCTTCCTCAGAATGGTTGAGAGTGGGACAAAAGAGCCTCAGCCACCACATATGAGTTATTTAAAACTCCTTTTAAAAAAGGTGGGTGAGAGGGAATCTTTCTAACCAATATTTTGTCTAGGTAATGAATGCATTGTAATATTCCCTGGTCTGCAGACAACAGGTGAAAATGTTGTTGTTGAACAGTGGGTCTGTCTTTGATGTGACCATAAATCCTGATCTGAGCTGGGAACATTGCCTCCTCTGTTGGACCAGCTCAGCGGATGGTTCCTGCGTGGCAGATAAGCGCTACCGCAATGCTGTGCATTTCCCCAAATGAGGGTTGGTTGCTGTTGAGTGGCAACAGATGTAAAAATACAGGTGACAAAGGGTCAGTGAGTAAATGTTGTGCATTCCGCAGTTGGTTTAGTTGTTTCAGTTCTGCCTAGCCTCCACCTTGGATACCTACATCCTTTTGCAGGGATAGGACTTGGGGTTTGTGTTCTAGTTGCTCGTCTGTGAAACAGGGATAAATGAACTCTCCTGCTTTGAGAACGGAATTTGTTGTTGATAAGGAACAATCTTCCTTGCTGTGTAACTGAAGGGTCAGTAACTGTTCAAATGCACTATGTTAGGAAGCATCCGCTTTTCAGAAAGAAATTAATGCTTAATTTAAAACCTCATTTCCTATAGCTAAAACTTTTTCTTGGATGTTATGACATGATTTTTAGTTGGTGATGTCAAGAAGTCCTTGTAATTTGAATTTTGATGGTTTTATCTGTTCTGTTTCTCACTCTACTCAGTTCTCGTTCCATGAAAAGCCCTGCCTGCCTGGTGCTGGTGGGTCATGAATGAATGCAAAGAAACTTGTAATGGGGTGCACGTGCAAGTTTGTTACAAGTAGCATAATGAGAACATCACAACTTCCAGCCTTCCAAATGTATGCATCCTAAGGAATAGGACACCTTTCCATATTCTGGTCCTGACAATGAATAAAACCTATTTCTTTGAGGATTTAGTCTTTCTTGTATTTTAAAGTAGTTTATCAGAGTTCAGAGCAAGTCCGCGGTAGGACCCATTTGAGATCCTCCTTTTTGCCAAACCTGTTGTTTAACAACAAGGCTGTTGTCTTCCTCTGATAAGAGACGGAAATGTGCTGTTACAGACAGGTACCCAAGAGTCTGTTCGCAGTCATGGGAATCCGGGATGGGAGGGACTCGAGGGAGTGCAGTAGTCCATCCCTGTGCGGTGTCAGGTATGCCAGCCTTATTCTAAATGGGTATTTATCAATTACTTGAAGTTTGCCAGCAGTGAAGTCACCTCTATCACCCAAAGCAGTATAGTTCATTGCAACCATTACTATCAGAAAGCGTTTTCTTGATGCCCTTTTAAGCCTCTTGCCTCTAGTTCTGTCACTTTAAGCATGAAGAAGAGATTATTCTTTTCCACTCCAAAAACCTTTTATGTACTTGAAGACTGCTGGTTGTCAGGCCCCAGCCAGCCCTCTCCGCTTCAGCATATACAACCCCTAGACAATAGGTTATATTTTTCTAAAGCTGAGTGGTTTGAGATTTTCCTACTTTTTTTCTGCTAACTGGATCAACATCTGTCTTGAAGCATGGTACCCACGTGTGGATGCAGTGCTCCAGCTGCAGGCTCAGTGACACTGAGTACAGAGTAGGAGGACTACTGCAGATATCTCTCAGGCTATTTTTCTGTTTCTGCATCTCACTGCAATGATTGCTTTTTCTAAAAGAGTCTGTCAGCATTGGCTTGTGTTAGGTAATGATGTTCTGTTGGTTGTAAGTCTTCTCCCGCTCTGTGAGTGTCAATTGGTGGGTTTTCACCATGTGTTTGATCAGCGCTGAACCTTGCACCTGCTGAGATTAAGTGATGTGAGTTGAGCCTGGTTAGACCACCAGACATGGCTGGAGAAAATTCAGTTGTCTTTATACAACTTGGTTTTGATTCCACCTGGGAGTATTATCCATTTCCTTGTTTTCCAGGTGCTTAGTTAAGCCTCCAGAAAAAATTCTAGAAGAAAAGCTGGACTGGTAGGACTGTAATCCTCTTGTCTCCCTTCTTCACTCTCCAGTTAAAAAAATAGGCGTGATGTCCTCCTTTTTCAGGCTCTGTAACCTCATCTGTTCTGCAGGACTCCTCCAAGATAACTGGTTACAGTTCTAAGGTTCATTGAAGGATTTTGAAATGGCTGTCTAGTAAATTCAAGAGCTTGTTTATCTACATCCACTTCTAACCTTAATCAAGATTGAGATCTTACCCATTTTGTTGCTGGTAGTAATGTTGCTAGCATCTGCATGCAGTTGGCTTTAGTCATGGAAAGGAAGGATTAAACACTTTGTGCTATATTTGTAAGCAGAATAAAATACATTTTGATTTCCATTTAGAGCAGTCCATGCAGTGGCAGGTTTTGTATTCAGTACTGAAACAATTTTATTCTAAAATGGTTTTAGCTAGGTTGAAAATTTTTTATATGCCTATTTATGAGTGAGATCATTAGACTGGAAATGTAGCCAAAAGGTAAAATTTATATCAGATTTTTGCAGTTAATAGCTGCCAGAGTTTCTCAGGTTAGTGGCTTGCTTTTGGTTTGGCTTTGTGAATTAAAGGTCTGGGTCTAATTTCAGTAGCTGATCTCTAGGGCTGTTAGGAAGAAGGTTAACTTCTACAGAACTGGAAGCCTTACTACAGAAAGAAAATTTGCAAGTGACCCTTGTAATCCTGCAAAGAGCACTATTGTGAGATTCCACTATTTGTGCAAGAAAAATCACTGGGGTTTGGGGAGGGAGCAAGGCAAGAAGATTCTTGGATCAGGTTGGAATTTCTGCTTGGAAAAACATAGCTCTATTGAGCAGTTTGGTGAGAATTTAATGGTCATACAAATTCTTGTCATCTAAATGGGTGAGGCAAACTCAGTGTAGTGGTGAGCCATTTACTACAGAAGATCTTTTTGTAGCTTTAGAAAGCAAAATGCTAACTCTGTCTTTTTCCTTTTAGGCATTCTCCATCATAACTATCCTATTCAGAACTAAACCCAAATCTTCACTGTCTGGATCTCCTAAAGGTACAGGAAACTTACTTAAAAAATTGAAGTTTCTTACCTTTTATTTGCATCATATTAAAGAAACCACAAGTTGTGGTAAAACATGATTATCCACAGGAAGTGTCTGGTTTTTGTTTGATCCTCTGGCTTCTATCTGCAACACCTTTGAGAATTATGACACAAAAAAGGCCCAAGAGTACTTTTATCTGAAAGTACTACATTCTTTCTTTTAGAGAGGAAGGTTTTAATTTGGTTTTGGCTGAGTGGACTGAGACGGTGTTCAGATCTTTGCGTTTGCTTGCCTTTTGGTTACCTTAGTGACTTCTAAGCTTTGCATTTTGATGTATTCAAAATTTCTGGGAATATTCCAGGCATTGATGCACCAAAAGAAAACAAAAATGTAACTGGAGTGGGGAACAGTGCTCTGTCATCTGAAAATCCATCTCTTTAAGTTTATTATTGTCCATAGGTCATTGAATTTAAAATAATGTCTGAGATAGCGAAAGGTAAGTGTGGAAGGGTAGGAAAGGAGCAAGTTACATGATTAGCTGCTGGCTAAGATGATATGAGTAAAACATTTGTTCACCAATCTTTCAATGTTTGTGAGTGGTTTTAAGTTCTATCAATGCCTTGAATATTGTATAGGGGTCAGTTATTTGTCCTAGTATTTGTCTTGAGAAGTTTGAAGTAGCTAACCCCCGATTACATGGGGAAATCATCCAAAATACTGGCATCTCTTTGTTTCTCTATCCACTGAAACAGCCCTTCTAAGTTGTTAGCCTCAACTTCGTAGATTATGGTGCTTTTTCTTGGATAGTTAGGATTTTGTAAGCCTGTTATAGGGTAGAGGGCATATTACTTTGTAAAAGCACTATAAACCCTTTTATAATCCAAAAAAACCCTATTATTAAATGTGCAGTGATGGACAGTGTGTTCTTATACCCTAGTGAAATACTTCATGCCAGTCAACTACAGTATCATAAGCTTCACAGGTAGCTGAAAAAATAGAAACAAAATTCCGGTTTGTTTTGTCAGACTATTCTTTGAAGTTGCTTGTCAAAGCATGAGCTAAATATTTTTTGAAAGAAAACATAATATATATGTGTATATATAAACTTGTAAGGTATAATCTTGTAAGTTACTACCTAGTGTCTAAAATTGTCAGAAATTTGTAAAGTGGAATTTCAACAATTCATGAGATGTGTTTAATGCCTACTTTGCTTTGGTTCTGCCTGAATTCAATCTAATGAACTCTGAAATAGTTCTGAATTGGTGGTAACTCAGGATGTCGATTCAGCTTTTCATCTGAAAATAAAAACATGTGAGATTGTAGAAACAAACCTTATATTCACTTAGGTTAAAAATGATACATTCATTGGAAAAGTTTTATTTTCATTGCAATTCAGTTCTCTCCCTGATAAATTTCTGTTCAGCTGTGGCGAAAGACTGGTGTGCCCAGGTACTCAGCTACTTGAATGTCTTGGGGAGAAACCTTGAACAGCTGTGTGTTCTCCAGGTTTCAGATTTTTATTTCAAGTAAAGATTTAGCTTATTGACTCCTTAGATTTCTTTTCTGTTAGGCATGGCAGCTTTTCCTTCCTCTGCCTTTAGAAACAGTCACGGAAAGGAGCACTCACAGGATCCTGTTGAGTACATCTTTTCTTTCTTGCTAAATTAATGACTCCAGTGGCCAGGTACCTGTATGGTTACTATGGTCATCAAATCATGGCTGCACTTGCAATTGCAAAGTGTTTTGGAAAAAGGGTGGGTGGGATTGTTACTGACTTACAGATGTATGAAGTGAGCTGTGCTTAAACTCTTAATACTTGGTTTCTTGTGAGGTTGGAAGTCTTTTGGGTTCCCAGAAGGTACACAAAGGCTGAACTCTTCCGGTTTGTTGTAAGGTTTGGGAGGACATGTCGTGAATTCCAGCGAGGTGTGCTTCAAACTCTTTGCTAGGTCCTTGCTTAGCCCGTTTAGATGTGACTGAGCAGGCAGACTGCCGAAGAAGTTGGGCAGTTGGTCTTTATGGTGAGAGTAAGCAGGTTATGAACTATGAACACCTCTGCAGTATTTTTTTTTTGTCTGGTCATGAAATGTGGACAGCTGAAGTCTATTCAAAATTGGATCAGTTTCCAAAACTTTATTGTTTCAAGCACTAGGATGTGACCTCAAGTCTCTACATATTTTTGTAAATAATGGCTGAATTGTCTGTCCTGAATATTACTCTAACCAGAGGTGTTTGAATAAAAGCTTTTTCAAGCTGAACACTGATGGTTATAACTCTTGATGGAGACAGAGCTGTCTCCAGACAGAAGCAGTCTGAGCTGTATGGCTCTGAGATTCTATACTGCTCTGCAGTAAATACAGAAAGTGAACTAATAATATCCTTGTCAGGGACTTCCTTTCTTGGAGGGGGGGGGGGGGGGGGGGATACTAGGAAATCGGTATACTGTTCTCTGCGTTTGTATGGCACCACTTTAATGTATGGATTTTGGAGCTGAAATTCCATGTTCCCTAAAACCAAGTGATGGCAAATAAATGAGGGGCAGTGCCTTGCTTTAAAAGCAAAGTGCTTGTGGGCAGAGTTTTCTGAGAAGAATTTCAGACTTCCTTTCCAGCACGATCTGAAAGATCCTGATGTTACTGATTTCAAAATAAAAATGTTTGATATCGTCTGCTCCAAATGTGTGGATTAGAAACTGTTTAACTTCAGTTACTTTGAAGGGCATTGCACTTCAGCAGGAGAGGGGAATTTTTTTTTTTTTTTTTTTTTTATTGCACTGCAATACTTTATAGTCTTTCCCAGGCAATTATTATTGTTGTATTATGTTTGAAAATGTTCAGTGTTTCTAGTGATGCTCCTGGGAATCAAACTTAGTGATTATAAAATTATTACCCTGGAGTCTTATTCTACATACTTTTCATCTTTGTCTTACAAGTTCTTGGAGCTCCTTTAGATAGATGCCCTAATACCCTTTTCACAGTTCACTTCTGCAAATTTAGTAGTCAAATATAGGATTTGTTTTGAGTATAATCTACGTATTGGTCGTCTGAACTAATTTCACTCTCTAATGAAAAACAAAGTTATCCAGCCAGTGTTAAGATAAGCCTGACATGCTGATCATGTTTTTTCAAAGTAAAAATATCATAGATTTGTTGGTGTATCTGTTGTTTCCCAGTAGCTTCTTTCCTCTTCTCTTATTTAGTAAATGAATAAATAAATCTTTGTATCCAAGAATATATTAACCTAGGTTTTCCTCTTCAGTTTGTTTTGTCAGTAAGTAGCTAAAAACTTCACTCTGACTCATTGCTGCTCCTCTTACATTTGGAAGTCCATTCACAGGTTCAGAATTTGGAGCTTACAGAGCACTAGTGGAGTTGTGTTGCTACTAATAGCTCCCTGGCGGTATCTGGAGCAGTGATTTCTCTTAATCTATAAATTACGAAAGAATAAACCTTCTTTTGCTGCCCGAATAAAATCTATAGGTGACCAGTGTATGCATGCATGTGTGTCTGCCTTTGTGTGTAAAATGCATTTACTTGGTTGTAAAATTTATTTTTAATGAATAAATTGATACGTGGATCGTAAGCAGATATGGGCGGCTGAGCTCTGGCAGCAATGATAGCCTGCAAACTGGCAACCTGCTAGTGTAAATTTAGGTTTAACTGTCTGAACATGAAGATAATGTTGCATCCATGTGTAAGAGAAATCTAATACTAATTTGTCAGTGGAGGAAAGGCCTATCACAGTACTTCACATCGACTGGTACAAGTTCATCGCTTGGAGGTGTTTTTTCTTAAATGAACATAGATGCCTATGTGCACTTTCAACACTTGTTTACAGTGTTGCAAGGCCAAATAACTTTAACCTGATGCTTGAACTGTGACTGAGACATGCTCTGACTTAAATAGAAGTAACCTTCATAAATGCATGTAGCTTATCCTACGTGCATTTTGTGAACTCTTACACCTTCCTTTTCCCAGTCATAGTTACTTTGGCACTTTCTCCTCGAGACCAGTCGTGTTCCCCTCATAAATGGTCAGGCATTCTTCTTGGTGATCCTGGGGGGAAAAAGTATTGTGATTATAATAAAGGGTGCATGCTCTAAATAGTTGTTTTGTAAAGACTGCATTTATTGCTTGCCCTTCCAAGTTAAAAACTTTTAACTTCAAATGGTAGAATGCAAGAAATGTAATCTGTTCATGAAAGTTGCTCTTTGTTTAGTATTGAAGCAGTGGCTATCGGTTTAAGTAACTGCTTTGTAAGTGAATTCAGTGATGGGGAAAACAGATGGGTAGTTGACCTTACATTAGCAAGTGTAAGTAAAGCTTCTATACTACTTCTCTTTTATCAATGAAAGAAATGTGAAACTTAAATGATGGGGCATATAGATGAAATATGCTGTTAAAACTGGATGCGTAAGTGACCTATTGCATACAAAATGGAAACAATGGATGCTTGGTTGAACACTTTTCCCCTTTTAGCGAATGGAGAAATAATTTCAATAGATTATACTAAATATTTAGCATTCTTTAAATAACAATCTTTTTTTCATCTTTACATTTTAGGTCAGCAATTTGGCTTCATCACACTGAGTTTGCCTGCATTCAAAACTGTTTACCTACAGTAATTTGCTCTGGTTGGAAGTGAACATGTCTCAAGTTCAAATTCAGAATCCTTCTGCTGCCCTTGCAGGGAGCCAAATATTGAATAAAAACCCATCTCTTTCACAGCCTTTGAGTATTCCTTCCACTACTAGTTCTTTGCCCTCTGAAAATGCAGGTAGACCTATCCAAAACTCTGCTTTACCCTCTGCATCAGTCACATCCACCAATGCAGCTGCAGGTAAGATTGCCTGTCCGTTAATAAGCGTATATAGTTTGGCATCGTACATTCCTGATGTCTTACACCTACAATTATTTTCAAAGTAATTTTTATCTGTCTGCAGTAGCTTGTATTGAATGAAATCCGTTGCAGACAGAAGCATACTTTCCCATGAAGTTCTAATAATTAATTGAAATGTTCGTAATAGTAAAGAATACTTAAAGGTGTACAACATAGAATTTTTAGAACATTGCTATCCACCTTTTCTATAAGTAGCTTGTTTTAAATATAAAAAATGTGTTTGAAATAGTTTGTTAGTTCTATTATCTTTAGTTCTTTTATGACCAGTTTAATGATAAATATATTGTGCTAATAAAATATAATAAAGTGAATAAAAGGTAATAAATTAAAAAATAGATAATAGGGAAAAATAGGAGAAGGAAGAACAAATTAACTGACTTTTTGAAATTATTCAAAGCAAGTGACAATGATGAACACTCAGAAGATTTGCTCCTTGAAATGTACTACATAAGATGCAAGCTAAATGCAGGAGACTCCTAACTTCATACTGCTGGCTTGCATTTAAACATTAAATTTAATGATGCTATCTTTTAGGCACACACATTGCTCAGAAATCCCTAAGTTCAGTATATTGTCGCCAGTTTGGCTAATGAGCAGAGCTGTCCATTCCAGCAGATCTTTTCTGAGAAGTGGTGTATTGCAGACAACTAAATGCTAAGCTAAAGAATTTTATTTTTTTTTAATTAAAGATTGTAGTAGAGTTCATAGCTACCTGTTCATTTATCTGATTTTATATAATATTTCAGCTCCTTCAAACATGGCAAACCCCAAAGAGAAAACCCCGATGTGTCTTGTGAATGAGTTAGCCCGTTTCAACAAGATTCAGCCTGAGTATAAGCTGTTGAGTGAGCAAGGTCCAGCTCATTCTAAGGTAAATATTCATATAAGTTTCTTATTGCTGCTGTTCATGCTCTTTTATAAGTGGAAAGGCAAAGTATATGCTTTTGGTGCAAGATAATACAGCATAATAGGAAAGGGAAGCTCACCAAAGTACAGATGGTAGGGAAGTGTGAAGCTGTTACATGTGTACTAAAAAAGTTGGTTTCCCTAAGTATGTAAAGGTTGAACTTACCTGTTATCTAAAACTACTTGGCTTTTTTGAAGAGTTATTTGTTAGCTCCATTGTGAGATGCTTGGCTTTGTTTTTATTTAATAAAGCAAGGTTTGTCCCTTGCAGTCTTTGCTAAAAAAAAATAAAAATGTATTAAATACGGATGATCTTTATGAAATCACTTTCTGGTATGACGTTAAGCTTTTGTTCCACATCTTGCCTGTTCTGCAAATTTTCTGTGTTCTTCCTGTGGTGCATTTTAATATTTTGAGATGAATCCCACCAACTCTAAAATAATTTCTTAGTCCAAGTTATCCTGAGATGCAGGAAGATTTATGGCAATTATGTTTCTTTAGGAAATACTACTAAGGAGTTGTAGTGCTTTTGTGTCTGTGTAGTTGGTGAGGTACACACCTGCATTTGTTGATATGCCTGGAATAAATTTTACTACCGAATTTTAAGAGTTGTTCTCTCTTGTGCACATTGTAACCGAATGTTGCCTTGCTGTTGCTCTGTTTTTTCTATCCTAATTGCCTGATATTTGGAAAACAAGGATCTTGGTATATGTTCTTTAATGCCTGAAGTACAGTATGATTGAACAGAACTAAGCATTCATCTGTTCTGGAACAGTTACTTTAGCAAAAGAATCTTTAGTTCTTCACTAGTCAGTGAGAATACAGGAATGCCTAGGGTGGACCAGCATGTGATCTGCATCCCATGTCATGATATTTCTTTTACAGTGTCTCAAAATCTCAGTAATATACAATTCCTTTGGTGTTCTGTTTGTAGGCCAAGAGCGCGTTTTTCAGGAATACAGCAAATGTACAAGCAGTTTATGCTACTTCAAAGAACACTGAAGAAAGGGGGCTTATTATTATTATACTTTTTAATCCTCAGTGAAGATCTTTATTGTATGAGAACTGAGGCCAAGGCATACAAGGAATATGAGCCAGGGATGTGTCTATTTAATCTGACATCATCTCCTTAAGGTGTTTCCCAGAACAATATTTTTTGTATGTTAGAGGAATTGCCTTCCAATTGAATAATGTTAAGAACTGAAATCTTTTGTCCAATATGTGTAATGTCAGCTTCAATGTGCAAATGAGGCAAGGTTTGCATTTACAAAAAGTATTGGAACAACATTCAGAGCATCTATTCACTTGTGTTTTCATTCTGATTGAAATTAAACTTTAATTACCAGGGAGACCTTGGCTTGCTGTTGTCTGATTAATTTGTGAAAATTTAGGGCAATATATATCCTTCCTTATCCCACATACTTAAAAAGAAGTGCCACAGAGCTTTGTTCTATAATCAAATAGACTTGTGCTCACCTCTGGGCATGTAGAAGCTTTTATGGTGCAACGTGAACTTATCTTTCTTCAAAAGATAAGTTTCTTTTCTGCTGAAAAATATCATTGAAAAAAAAACCCACCAAACCCAGATTATTAAGGCAAGAATTGAGTTACGTGGAATAAAAAAGTCTGAATTTCAAGGCTGCTGTTCAGAGTAATGTTGGCATACCAGCTATCTGTGTAGCTGTCACCTCATACACATTGTGTCTTTTGGTTTTTAGCCTGTATGATCTCATGCAGTATGCAGGATAGTTGCTAGCTACAATTATTGTGAAATTCTTAGTTCAGTAATCAGGGAAATTCTATTGATGTCCAAAGTGTTTAAAATCTGGAGATGACGTGGTACTTGAGGAAAGCTTTACCATATTCTCAACTTGTGCATCACTAAAGAATCATTGTTTTGTGTAAGAGGGTTTAATAATGTGAATTCTGAAGCAGCTCGTAATAAAGTTAATGTTTTCTATTTTTGAGGTGTTTACAGTGCAACTGACTCTTGGGGACCAACACTGGGAAGCTGAAGGAACTAGTATTAAAAAAGCGCAACATGCAGCAGCTGCCAAAGCTCTGGAAGGGACAAAATTCCCTAAGCCTACGGCTCGTCCATCTCGTAGTGAAGGCAAGAATCCAGGTATGTGCACAACAAACTGATTTAAAAAAAAAAATACACCTTTCTGGTTTTGGTATGTATTTTAAAGTTGCATAAGGATGAATAAAAACAGTGATTCTGCATATTTAACAATGGCAATTGTCAGGTTTTGTGAGAACATCGTCTTGATTTAATCTTTGATCATTGTAGGCAACATAAAAAACCATAATCATATTAAAAGTTAAAGTATAGGGTTTTTCCATCAAGTCATTCAGGCTTGGGGAACCCACTGCTTAACTTACTGGTTTGTATTGTAACACTTGGTGGAATCGTGGAAAAGATGTTTATCCTAGTCTTAAAAAAAAGAATACTAAGTAAAAAAAAAAAAAATCCAAACAAATATAAACCCCACGAGGAATTCAGTCACATCAAAGAATAATATTCTGCATGGGCAGATGAATGTGTTTGGTAATTCTGATAGGATAAATCAAAAGTTTGACAATAAAGATTTCTTTGGAAATGTAATGTGTTGAGGATTTGGATCAGATATGTACTTCTTTGAAGAGAAATGGATGTTGATTTGTATAAAAGCATTTAAGGTCGTGTTAGCTATGTTTAGGGAACTTCTTACTTTACTAAGATTGCTTTTAAGAACTATTTAAAATGTAAAATAGCTTCACATCTCAGCTGCACATGTGATTGTTTTGCATTTACTCTTAATCACTTGAATGCAAAGCTATTAGGATAGCATTAGTATGTTCAGGAAAGGTTAAAACTTATTTTTGTTCCAGTTTTATTCTGGTATCACCTAAATTCTTTCTTTAGAAACAAATTTGTACAGTCAACAGTGAAAATATTAGAAGCTAGCAATTATTTTGTCTGTGAATCTGTTCCATAATTTCATTTTCTTTTGGCAATTGCCTTATAACAAAACACTGTTGTACTAGAGCGCATGCTGATTTTTGAGCCAGTGAGGTCCTGTGACAGAAAAAAAAAAAAAGACCATTTACATGACTGTTCTTTCTCAAATGAGAATAGTCAGTGAATCAGTTCTTCATCCACATGGTATCTGCACCGAGAGAAGTGTTTATAGCCCTTGGTAGCAATATACCTTCCTTTTGAAAAGGCAAGTTGCAATTTGAAAGTGAAGAGTCACAAAAACCCTTCTTAGGTAGTAGTACTCAGAGTACGTTTGATCATTCTCAGTAAACAACAGAAACAGAAGATATGTAGCATGCCTGTTGATTTAATTTAAAAGTCTTTTTTTGGGAAGAGAAATTTCTGTTCTGCAGACTGCATTGTTAGATGTGCTGTTAAAAATAAATCAATTGGTAGCTTCACAAGTTTAAAGCAAAATAATAAAACCCCCCCAAAACCAAACAATAAAAGCCCCTAGCAAGTTCACTTTTTTGTAACAGGATTTGTCACAACTGTACTAGGCTGCTAATTTAATATACATCATAGAGACTTATTTTCCTTGTGTTCATTAGCATTTCTATTCAGAATTCATTCATGTAAGATACTGCGTAGGGCAGAAGTTGAGCTCGTATTTCCCCATTTGAAACAGCGTAAGAGTTTAGATTGCTTTGGTCCCTTGTGACAGTTGGACAATTCTCTTTATATTCCTTTTTATTTAGACAGTGTAACCCCCACAGTGGAGTTAAATGCACTTTGCATGAAGCTGGGGAAGAAACCTATGTACAAACCTATCGATCCTTATACAGGGATGAGATCCACTTACAACTATACTATGAGAGGTGGTACTTATCCTCCACGGTACGTATTGTTTAATTTTTTGGTTTTGCAGTCTCTTTTCTTTGAACTTCCGCTCTCTTTGTCTGAGTGCTTTGATGCTATCTTTTGAAAACAGCTAAAAATACAATGTCCCTTAAAGGGACATTAAAGCTGTATTCAGCTTGAAGCATAGCCAGCTTGTGAGGAAAAAGTTTTTGATAAGTACACCCCGTTAATATCTGTAATTTGTCTTATTTAAGTTTTTCATTGTTTGTTGGGTTTTTTTCTTGTGGGGGTAAGGGGAGGAAAAAGGGAGCTGAACCAAATGATGAAGTGTTTTTGAGGACATTTGGATATAGCCAGCTTCATGAAGTGAATAGCTAAATATTAGCTAAATATGTCTTGCATTTCCTTTCTGTGTAAAAGCAATAGTGAAGAAAACAGTTCGATGCTTTTTCTAAAGCTATTTAAATTACAGGTTCACTTTAATGAATTTTATGTGAGCATAGGAACTGAGAATTCAAAACTTACTGGACTACCAAGTTACAATAGTTACATTGTCTTTCTCTGTTCTAGTTGGTGAGATACGTGTTCGTACTGTAAAACTGTTGGTACTCTGTTTCAAAGGTCTCTCCCTAAAATCTTTTAGACTTTTAACTCAGAATTTGGCTTTTTAATACTAGTGCTTCAGTGCTGAGTTGTGGTTACTGATATCCAAGAGATTCATTGAGGTGTAACTCATGTTTCTGTTTACTTTGTAGGCCAAACTATTTGCTTATTTAAATCTCTCTCTTTGCAGGTACTTTTACCCATTTCCTGTTGGGCCCTTACTTTATCAAGTTGAGCTTTCAATTGGAGGGCAGCAGTTTCATGGGAAAGGAAGAACAAGACAAGCTGCTAAGCATGATGCAGCTGCTAAAGCACTGAAAGTTCTGCAGAATGAGCCCTTGCCTGAGAAACCAGAGGTGGGAATTGATCTTAGTGCTGTAAGCATAAATTGCTAAGATAAACTGAAATATTGTTGTAGATTTTTTTTTTTTCCTAATTGAGAGGAAAATGACAGTTGTGAAATTTAATTCTGTGTAGCAGTGTTGACCTACTTGTGTCAATAGAAACACTTTGATTTAAAACCATAAATTTCTATGGAACTAGAATTTTCCCAAATGAAGTTATATTAATGCTTTTGCTGTCATATTTTTCCACAGCAATGCTATAGACCTCTGTCAAATAAGAGCACTGGAAGCATAGATAGGAACTAATATCTTATCAGGTACAGATCATATACAAACTTCTGAAGAAGTGTGTAAATGGAGTACTTGCTTTCTAGTATGGGCAGCATAGAAATCAGACGTGGGTTTGCTTCCTGGGCAAAATTCCTACGTGATTTTGGAAAGAGCCATGGAAGTTCTAGAAGAGCAGGAAGTTAATGAAAGTAGTAAACTCATACACACATTTTGATATGAATATAAGAAGCAAATTTTTATCCCTTCATATATTTATGGCTGCCCAGCGCTTTCCATTCCAGGACCCTGTTACTGTTTGGTTTTGGGTTTTTTTTCATGCTTTTTTGTTAAGTTGCTTAGGCAGAAAGTCTCGTTGTGTGCACATAAGTTACTCATAGCTCCTGGGGCTGGTTGACTGCTTGCACCCTCTCCATATGTGTTGGCTGACTGCTTTGGCCAAAGACTTACTACAAAGAGTGTATTTAGTCTTTCCTTTATGGGCTCATTATACCTGCCTGAGTTCTGAGGGCTTGATGTTAGAACTAAGAGCAAGAAATCTATTGATGTACTCCATGCTGGCATCTAGGTCGTGTTGAGGAGGAGGCCATGCAATACAAACCTTAAAGCAAGAGAGACTAGGATGTTGCCAGAGAGGTGAGGAACAGGAAGCAGAGGTTAGACTGATCACTTACAATCTGGGGAGCATGAAAACTTGCTGAATACAGAGTCTGACTATGTGCTGAGAAAGAAGGAAAAAGAAGAATTGGGAAGAAGGTAACAAGGGGTCTCAGACTGGGAAAAAGAAATTACCTGGGAACTACCAGGAACAGCGGAGCCAGAGGACTGAGGAAATGTGTTGTAAAGCCAAGGGACATTGAGTTAAAACTTCCAAGCGTGTTTGTGGGGGAGAGCATTGCCCAGATAATTAAGCAAAAGCACTGGATCTGGTGGCTCAGGGAAGAGGCCCAGGAGGAACTGATTATAGTGGTTCAGGCAACAGAAAGCTCTCCTGGAGGATTGTAGGTGATTGAATGATGGAGGCTGCTCAGAGTCAAGGGATTACAAATGCTGTTGGGGAGAAGAGTGTGATGCTGGGAATAGAAGCCGAAAGAGTGGAGATGAGTTCTGCACTGAAATCTAGAACTGGCGATAGGCAGAGTGTGGTCAGGGACAAGTTGGAGGTCTTCATGCAGGAGAGGTCAAGCCTGAAGAAGATGTTCCTCTTCAATGCAGGGAAACCCCAAATTCCTGAGTATTAAGGACATGATAAGGGAAATACTGTGAATGATGCAAGAGATTGCAAGAAGAGAGAATTATTTTACTAATAAAACAGTTGCAAGCTTGCTGGGAGCTGAATGCTGTCTTGACATATGCTGCTATAGATACGCTGGGCAAGTCACTTAAACTTTCATGAGAAATATGCATTTGTCATTTTATTTTTTTATTTGTGTTTGACTCGTCTGCAAAATGAACAGTAAGAAATGCAGCTATGCATAAGGAGAGCCAACCCTTGAACAGAGGGTACTGTTTTATAGTAAGTACTCAGATAAATCAGATGTTAATTTAAAGTTTGGTACGTAAATGCTAAGTTTGTGGCTTCCAAATATTGTAGTTTTAGGAATGTCTGAGGGAATTGCTGTTTTTCTAACAGTGTTTTGCACTAGGCAAGATGAAGATAAAATAAGGAAGATTTTACCACTAAGTGAGCACTGTTCATTCTTGCATCCAGTGAGGCAGGGTCCTTGAAGGTTACAGTAGTGTAAGATCTTAAGAGATGCTATTGTATGTGTGTATCCAATGGATGCAAGTTAAGATTTCACAAGTAGACATAATCCTGATACTTTCTACCTGTCATTTGATGTTGCCAGTAATTTTCCTTTTAAATGTAGTTATTTTTGTGCATCCCATTTGTGTGTATATATAAACAGAATATGCTTAAGCTTGAACTCTTGTATTTTTTGGGGGGTGAGTAATTTTTTAAATATTTTTTTAAAATTTATTTTGCAAATTTTTGTATTTACAGGATTTTACTCTTGTATTTTTAAATTAGAAAATATTCAGTGCTTAAGAAGAAATCATTGAATAAAATTATTAGACTTTAAGGGTAAGAATGACCATTTCCCACACCTTCTCAGACTGCAAATCTAGAAGCAAGTGGCAGGGAAAAAAAAAAATAATATTAGCTCTCAACTGGACAAAGCCCTGCCTGAACAACACAATTTAATTTTGGAGTCTGCTCTGCTTTGAGTGGGAGGCTGTAGTAGGAGACCTCCAAAGGACCTTCCAACCTAAATTAGTCTGATTAGAGTTAAGACACAGTGACAAAGTTAGTTAGTTTGCATATTCAAAGACAGAGATGATAAAGCATTGATTTAAAGCTTAGAAAACATAGAAAGCTATGCTTTCTAGCACAATTCTTAGACAGAGATTATAACTTTTGCCTGAAAATACTAAAACTAGAATTGCTTCTATGGTTTTTGCCAACTTATTTGGTAAATATCAGCTTTCTTTATACCCTTAATGTGGAAGAAAATAGTCAGACTGCAGCTACGTTGAAATCAATGTAGTTCTAATCAGCAACTCCACTGGTTTTGATCATTTGCTTATAAGCTGTCTTTGAGGAAATGCATGTTGAAAGAGTTCCTAGAAAAGGGCAAAACCCTCATAAAGGAATATATTACTTTTGCAATTTGCTTGGGAGGTTTTTAATCTATCCCTTTTGTTTCCCTTTGTGACTGGTTTTTTTTCACATGTTACGGATGGATTTGAATAACTTGATGAAAGCTGAGAGTAGTAAATGCTTATACTTGTGGTCTTACTCTGATTTAGAGCCATAGATTCCTTGGAGAGTTTAGTGTGTGCACACATGCGAACTACTTTAAAAGCAAAGTTTATAAATCATCTGCCTTGAGGTGTACAGAGAAAGAGAAGGAGGCAGAGCGTGTGTAGGATTATTTTTGATTTATAAAAGAAACTGATCCAGAACTCAGGTAGAGGCAAATAATCGGTAAAATAGCTATAGTCTGTTAATTGTTATTTTGCTATTAATTTACTCTTTTTAGATAAAGGTATTGAAGAAAATTACCTGTGTTTTACACTGTGTGAACAGAGTTGGAATATGTCAAGTATATGCACCATAATATAGCAAATAATTCCATACTATTTATTTGTATTCTCTTGAAAGGATATTAAATGGGAAAAGTCTAATCCAATAAAGAGAAGTCTCAGTCATCTTTGCAAGGCAAAATGTTGGAATTTGAATATATCTGAAATTACAAGGAGGGGAAAAATATTTCTAATTGAAGTGATTGTGCTAATGTTTTGATAGTAAAGGTAGTGACAGATCATTCCTAGAGATGCTGGCAGTAAACTTGCTGTAACACCTAGACTGTAATAAAATAAGACTTTAGTAGTTTAATTTTTTTTTCTGGGTATATAATGCTGTTCCTTTTGAACTTACCAAATACATTTGAAATAGGTTTTAGAATATGATGACCAAGACTTTTGACTCCTGTATTCAATCTTGGTCTTGCCAATTTTGCCTGCATTGTGCCTTCTGCGGAGGTACAGCGTGGTTCCTCTGGTGTAGGTGTTGCCTCCACGTTCCTCATGCAGTCAAATGCACAGTGCATCTACCTCACTCCTGTGGGAGTGGTGCCATCCTCTGGTCTCTGTTTACATACAGCAATCTTCAGGGCTGCAAACACCTCCACGTAGAGGTTGGAGACTGGATGTAGTAGTGGGATCAGCAGTATCAAATGTTATCATTCTAGAAGGATGTTGGGCTATAGGTGCTCTTCTGAAATGTTTGCAACTTGAACCTGAAATACAAGGTCAACCCATAAGAACAGTGTGAAACCTGATGGGACAGTGGGAGGAGTGAAAACCACAGATAAATTTTACTTATATTTTATTCTGAGATGGGAAGAGGCTGCTTTAAGTGGTGGTGGGAAAAAATTCCTTTGTGTTTTAATCTAGCTTTTAGTAACAGATATTGGGGATGCTTGCTACCATCAAAAATATTTTTAATCAATGAGAGCTCTCTAGCATATTTCTGTTGCTCTGATAAAATATTTAAATAATTTTTGTTATCTGATTGCATAACTAGTATTGTGGCATGATATAATTGGTGAAATTGTTGCTATTCATCTTTATCATAATCTTTCCAATATCACTGCTGGACACTTAGTCTTAAAATTTCTGTGTTGCAATTACCATGCCTCTTAGTTTATGTTGATCCCAACATCAGTGAAGACATTTTTGGAATCACAATCAAAATTTTACCTGGAGATACATAGAAGTGCCTGTAGGTAAGCTTCACCTGGCACTGCTGTCCTCCTAGCAGGTGTAAGTTCTCAGAGGTGTACACCATTTGATACAAGGCAAGTTCCTGATAGTATGTTCTTCAGATGAGAAAAAAGTCTGTAGATGAAACACAAGGAAGCATGTTAAAAGACAGGACTATGCCAGGGTCTAATTAGCCATCCTTTTTTCACATTGGTCCCATTCTCAGAATCTTTATTTTTCCTGCCCTTTCTCTTATCTGATACTGTCTTAGTGCTTTTGGTACAAATGTCCAATCAGCATATGAAAATTGTATTTCATAAAGGTACTTCCATTTGGAAATCAGTTCATTTAACACTTCAGTTTGGTTTTCTATAAATAGATTATTTTTTTTAACCTATTGGCCCTTATTCCATTTGTTCTTTCCTGTAACGAGCACATGAAAACATGAAGGTTTGCTAGCTTTTACACATACACCTTAAATGAGCTTCTTAAGTTTCAAATCTGTAGTATGTGTGCTGCATTTCTACACATTCACATAAAATGGCAGTAGAGGTTAGACTACTTAAAATTTTGAGAGTTCAGTAAACTGGTTGGATGGATAAAATTCAATTTAATAGGATCTTTATTTTAAATAGAGTATGCTTCTTTTAGGTTAACGGAAAAGAACCAGATGATGAAAATCTCAATAAATCTGAAATAAGCCAAGTTTTTGAGATTGCACTTAAAAGGAACTTGCCTGTGAATTTTGAGGTATGTTTATTTTACAAGCTCTAGATTTGTTTTTATTAGAATATTAAGGGTACACATTAAGTTGAGTCTTTTCTCGATAACCCAAACAACTGACTTTTAACATGTCTTGTTAGTTGTGGATAAACTTTTACCTTTGACAGTCACCCTGATTGTCTCGGAGTTTATATGGTAAAGTGAAGAAAAAAGAAAAACGCACCTGTTCACAAATTCATGCACTAAAATCAGGACATGAGTGAACAGCTGTGCTGTGGTTGTCTGTGCAATCTTTTTTCCAAGCTTTTTGAAAAAACAGTATTACAGTGAAGAAACAAAAATACAACCCCACATTAATGGTTAGAACACTGAAATGCAGAGTCAAGGCAAAAGAGTATAGCTCACTCTGAAAGACATTTATGGAAGTATTTGCTTAATTAAGCACTGATGTGGACTACCCGCAAGTTGCAGAATCTTCACAAATAGGTTTCTTTTCTTGCCATGAGGTGACCTCATGTGCATCTTACTTTCCTTTCCCTTTGGCCTGGCTGCTTGCTGCCTCTTTGCCCCCTCCTTGATCATTTTAGTTATCTTAAATCCAATAGCTTCCATAGGAGCATCTCTCTCTCACTAAAATATTAATTTATCATGCTGCTTTCCTGAGCTGGCAAAGTAACATTTAAGGCAACTACCTGAATTATTATAGTAAGAAAACGCAATTCTGTGTAACTAAATTGCTTCTAAAACTGCTCAATGAAATTTTACACAAAGCTTTCAATTATTGCAGATTAGCCTGAGCATCGCTGGTGAAAATATACTGTCACACAAAGCCAGTTGTGGGTGGAAGTTCTTAATTCATTCTTACCTTTTGACTTTATGGATATTTTGAAGTATGATGTGTTATGAATGGCTCAATCTGTAGTAGGCAGCTGTCTTTTAGATGTCTCCAGAATTCTTGATTTCTGAACTAAAATGCTGGATCCTAAAGAATTGCTTTCTCTGTAACGTTTTACTGCCGTAACATGATGTATTTAATGAGGTGATGTTAACTGTGTGGAAGTACACACTGATGAAATAGAACAGTCCTATTTTAATATTGAAAGAGTAAATCAGTAAATTAAATAAGATAGGTTAATGACATATGTAAATACTGTTTACTGCTTGCTGCATCTGATCTTTTTAAAGTATATATTTATTTGGGTGGGATTATGTTATTAGATACATCTCTACTTTCTAGACTGTATGAGAATCTAAAATCTCTTTATCCATAGTTCTTGAGAGAAGTTTGCTATAAACAATGTGCCCTACCATTTTTAATAAGTGTTTATCACGCTTTCACTCAGTTTTTCCCTCTGAAACAGGTGACCAAGGAAAGTGGTCCTCCTCACATGAAGAGCTTTGTAACCAAGGTGTCAGTTGGAGAATTCATGGGTGAAGGTGAAGGAAAGAGCAAGAAGATTTCAAAGAAAAATGCCGCAATAGCAGTCCTAGAAGAACTGAAAAAACTGCCACCCCTTCCTACAGTTGAGAAAATGAAGCCACGAATCAAAAAGAAAACAAAATCAATAGTGAAGGTAAGAGACAAACAGATTGGAAATCTGACTGTTAGAAATAACCATCAGATGAGAGATGTTTCCGAGTTAATTATAAACACTCTTCAACTGCTCAACTTTTATCAGCAGTCTGGTACTACAAATGAAATTATATTTTGCTCCCACAATGGGGTTCTGACACCACTTTTACAACAGTTATCAGAAAATTCAGGATGAAAGAGAAACCTTACAAAAGAATGAGTGGCGCAGAAAAAATCAAGCTCTGACTTTCAAGCCCTAGACTTTACACCTTTGGGTTTTGCATGATTTTGCTTGTGCAAATTCTCCTGCAAGCCTGTCCCTCCTAATATAGCAGGATTAGAACTTGTAAAACTGTTACCAGTGGTAGGTTATCTATGGTCAACTGTGAGAGCAGAGCCAAATAGAGTGTTTCTCTTTGGCTGTGAGACAGTGTTTCATTAAGCAACTTTTATTTCAGTGTTTTTAAATTCTAGAGATGAATTAATTCAGTGGCATGCTGTATTTGTCTGTTAAACCAAATATTGACAAATTTTGGCTTATTTCCTAAACATTGTTCTACATAGCTGCAAACAAGTCCAGAATATGGTCAA